>NC_141001.1:33715147-34009248 GCF_052327205.1 Somniosus microcephalus | reverse complement strand
TATATAAAACGGTATGTCTCTCTCTCTGTCTTTCTGTCTCTCTGTCCGGCTATACAATCAAAAGTTATAGAGCGTACCTACACGTGTGTTACATCAAAAGAAAGCTTACGATTCCAGAACGGTCGTAAGCATATTTACGTTTCGGTGAGACAAAAATTGTGCCTACGGTATCCAAAAAACGTTCAAAATTCCGCTCATTATCTGCTCATTAGCATTGAGTGACGTCGAGGTCGACCAATCGTATGGTCGAGCGACCCGACGGTCGACCAATCGCTGCGTGGCGGTGGCGGGTTCCTGGCGCGTGCGGGCGGGCCCTCCTAGAGTCGAGTGACGGGACGATTGACCAATCCGACGCTTCGGTGACCTGACGGTCGACCAATCGGTGCCTGTGCGGGCGGGCCTTATCATTCTGAACCGAGGTGAGTCGCTGCCATCTTGATTCCAAACTTTTCATTTCTTTTTCCCACTTTCTGCGTCTTTAAAAAAAAAGTTCCTTTTAAAACATAAATTGTTTTAAAAAAAAGTTAATTAGTTTCTAAATCTTTTATCTAATCTCATTAATTTTCCTACCTTTCCCCATTTTTGCAGGTAGGCCTCGAAGCCTGGGCGTCTGTTCCCAGCCATGCTGGACCCTAGGCAATTGTTTTGTGGCAAGCTCCCCCCACCCCCCCGCTGGGCCCGATTCCGAACCAGCGGCCAGCCATCTTGGTAAAGGCTGGCTGGGCTCACTGCAAGCTCCTCGCGCTTGCGCTGCACGGCGCACGCGGACCTCCACACAGAGCGCGGCCAGAGGGAAGCGAGCAGGTTAGCGGGGGGGCTGGCCGGGGCTCAGGAGGGGAGGGGGAGCGGAGAGGGTTACCCAGGCAACCGGGCTTGCCAGCCGCAATCGGCCGTCTCAAGCCGCTCAGGCCCAGGCCCGGTCCCGGAGATCGGGAGGTGGAGAGGGGAGGAGGGTTACCAAGGCAACCGGGCCCGGCCAGCCGCAATCGGCCGTCTCAAGCCGCCTCAAGCCCGGCCTCGGGAGGGCGGGGCTCAGGCTGACCGGGGCGCTGCGCTCGGCATGTCAGTGCGTGGGGCGGCACGGAGCTCAGCGGAGCCATCGCCGGCAGAGGGGAGAGGGTCTGCCGGCTCCCCCCTCCCTTTCTCCCCCCTCCTTCCCCCACCTCCCCCACCCCTCCCCTCCTCTCCCCCCCTCTTTCCCCTCCCCTCCCCCTCCCCTCCACCTCCTCTCCCCCTCCTCTCCCCCTCCCCTCCCCTCCTCTCCCCTCCCCCTCCTCTCCCCCTCCCCTCCCCCTCCCCTCCCCTCCTCTCCCTCCCCTCCCCCCTCTCCCCCTCCCCCTCCCCCCCTCTCCCCCTCCCCTCCCCCCTCTCCCCCTCCCCTCCCCTCCCTCCCTCTCCCCCTCCCCCTCTCCCTCCCTCTCCCCCTCCCCCTCTCCCCCTCCCTCTCCCCCTCTCCTCCCCCCTCTCCCCCCCTCTCTCCCCTCTCCTCCCCCCTCTCCCCCTCCCCTCCCTTTCCCTCCTCTCCCCTCCCCCTCCTCTCCCCCTCCCCTCCCCCTCCCCTCCCCTCCTCTCCCTCCCCTCCCCTCCCCCCTCTCCCCCTCCCCTCTCTCCCCCTCCTCTCCCCTCCGCCTCCTCTCCCCCTCCCCTCCCCCTCCCCTCGCCTCCTCTCCCTCCCCTCCCTTCCCCCCTCTCCCCCTCCCCTCCCCCCTCTCCCCCTCCCCTCCCCCTCCCCTCCCCTCCTCTCCCTCCCCTCCCCTCCTCTCCCCCTCCCCTCCCCCCTCCCCCTCCCCTCCCCCTCCCCTCCCCTCCCTCCCTCTCCCCCTCCCCCTCTCCCCTCTCCCCCTCCCTCTCCCCCTCTCCTCCCCCCTCTCCCCCTCTCCCCCCTCCCCCTCCCCTTCCCTTCCCCCCTCCCCCCTCCCCCTCCCCCCTCCCCTTCCTCCCCCCCTCCTCCCCCCTCCCCCTCCCCCCTCCCCTTCCTCCCCCCTCCTCCCCCCCTTCCTCGCCCCCCCTCCTTCCCCCTCCCCCCTCCCCTTCCTCCCCCCTCCCCCCTCCCTCCCCTTCCTCCCCCTCCCTCCCCTTCCTCCCCCCTCCCTTCCCTCTCCCCTCCTCCCCTCCCCTCCTCCCCCCCTTTCCCCCCTCCCCTCCCCTTTCCCCCCTCCCCTTCCCCCTTTCCCCCCTTCCCTTTCCCCCCCCCCTTTCCCCCCTCCCCTCCCCTTTCCCCCCCGCTCCCCTTTCCCCCCCTTCCCCCCCACCTTCCCCCCCTTCCCCCCAGTCACTCTCTCTCTTCCCCCCAGTCGCGCTCTCTCTTCCCCCCAGTCACTCTCTCTCTCTCTCTCTTCCAACAACAACATGCCCTCAAAAATCCCTCGGCACCGCCGGGCACTTCAGCTGGTAAAAATATACAAGAATGCCCAATTTCTACATTCCTTGACTGCTCTCTGATCCAGTACTCCGATCCAGTGGTTCTGCTCTGTCAATTGAGGAACTTAACAGTAAAGCAGAGAAGTTATGTTAAAGTTGTATAGAACCTGGGTTGGTCTACACTTGAAGCACTGCACACAGTTCTGGTCTCCATATTACAGAAAGAACATAGAGCCACTGGAGAAGGTGCAAAAATGATTAACAAGGATAATTCCAGAATTGAGAGGTTATAGCTATCAGGAAAGACTGAATAGGCTGGGGCTCTTCTCTCCAGAAAAGAGAAGGCTGAGGGGTGACCTGATACAGATCTTTTAAAATTATGAAGGAGTTTGATAAGGTAGAAGTAAAATATTTCTGCTTATGGGGGAATCCAAAACTAGGGGTCATAAATAATTTTCCCCCTCGGCCGTGGTCCCCATCGTGAGGTCCCGCACAGGCTGCTCACCAGCTCCTGCCACTGAAAAAGATACCGCGCACGCACGGCCGCGTAGCGAATTTAAAGGGATCGTACTTCAAAAAAAAATTAGATGGAACATTGGTCATAAATATTAAGATAGTCACTAATAAATCCAGTAAGGAATTCAGGAGAAATGCCTTTACCCAGAATGTGGTTCGAATGTGGAACTTACTAACACATGGGGTAGTTGAGGCGAATAGCATAAGTACATTTAAGGGGAAACTAGATAAGTACATGAGGGAGAAAGGAATAGAATGATATGTTGATAGAGTGAGATGATGTAGGGTGGGAGGAGACTTGTGTGGAGCTTAAACATCAGCATGGACTAGTTGGGTCGAATGGCCCGTTTCTGTGCCGTAAATCGTATGTAATTCTATGTAACGCTAACAGTCCTATCAATATCAGAAATATGTTCCTGCTATGGGGTTACCTGACTTCCTCTAACACCGATGATAAAGATTTGGGCTGGTGTGGTATGTTTCTAGTTTCGGACTCTTTTCTGGATGTCGTGGGGTTCTTCTCTGGCATTCTGTCTGTATTGGGAGGCTCCTCAATGGTATTTATCATGTCTGTCATCATCACCTCCAAGTCGGACATAGTGGCAACAACGTATTCAAGCGTCTGGCATAAACTTTCATTAGGGTTGTGATAGCTTGGCGAGCCAATCTCGTCGGTCAGGCTTTTCTTTCTGAGTTTCTTGCCCAAATCGACTTTAATCTTCTTGTGTTTCATCATGGTATCCTCCTTGATCTGTTTGCAGAGCTGTCGCAATTTGAGCTGGCATGGGAGAAAGGGTACAGAGTGTGGTGGGCCTTTCTCTGAGATATTCCGAACACTGTCATGCACTATAGCAATGATACACACGCAGCTAACACTGCTACACAGCAATACAAAAAGAAAATACTGCAGATGCTGGAAATCTGAAATAAAAACAGAAAATGCAGGAGATACGCAGCAGGTCAGGCAGCATCTGTGAAGAGAGAAACTGAGTTAACGTTTCAGGTCGATGACGATGTTCTGATGAAAGGTCATCGACCTGAAATGTTAACTCTGTTTCTCTCTTCACAGATGCTGCCTGACCTGCTGAGTATCTCCAGCATTTTCTATTTTTACTTCTACGCAGCATCCAGTTATGAAGGAAACCCTGCATCAAACACATGGCTTATTTCACTTATATTCTAATGGAAAATCTGTTGGATTTGGAGATGTTGCATTATGGGCAGGATTCTTAGGAAAAGTTCCAACTGATCCATTACTGGATCGGCTGCGGTTTGCCTAAATAACAACTGTGATGGCTTCAAAAATCCAATAGTTGTAAAGCACTTTGGGACTTCTTGTGTATGTGGTAAGGTGCTACATAAATGCAAGTTCTTTCCTTTTTTCTTTACCGGGGTGGCAAATGGAAGTAAGTAAGGAAGTAAGGCAAAAGGCAATAGTCAAGATTTCTTTTACATGCAGTTAAACATGTTAGATATCAGCCATGCCTCTGTTAGTAGCACTCTCGCTTCCGAGTCAGAAGATTCACAGAATCACAGAAACGCCACAGTGCAGATAGAGGCCATTTCGGCCCATCGAGCCTGCACCGACACATATCCCACCCGATCCACGTAACCCCTACACCAACACATATCCCACCCTATCCCCGTAACCCCACGTATTTAATCCCCCTAACACTAAGGGTCAAATTATGATAGCCAATCAACCTAACCCGCACATCTTTGGACTGTGGGAGGAAACCGGAGCACCCAGAGGAAACCCACGCAAACACGGGGAGAATGTGCAAACTCCACACAGACAGTCGCCCGAGGCCGGATTCGAACTCGGGTCCCTGGCGCTGTGAGGCAACAGTGCTAACCACTATGCCACCGATCAAGTCCCATTCCAGGGACTTGAGCACCTATTCCAGGCTGACACTCCAGTGCAGTACTGCAGGAGCGATGCACAGTCGGAGGAGCCATCTTTCGGATTAGACGTTAAACCAGTACAGTATTTTGCAGAAGAGCAGGGGAGTTCTCCCTGGTGCCCTGGTCAATATTTATCCCTCAACCAACATCACTAAAAACAGATTGTCTGGTCATTATCTCATTGCTGCTTTTGGGAGCTTGCTGCGTGTAAATTGGCTGCCGCATTTCTTACTTTACAACAATGACTACACGCCAACAGTACTTCATTGGATGTAAAGTGCTTACCTCTAGCAGGGAGGAGTTTTCCCTTACAGCAACTGCTTTGCGTCGTATGCTATCTACTGATGCTTCAATGTCTTCACAGTCATACTAAGAAAAAATGGCAAAAAGGGTCAAAGTACTGTCAAATATTCTCAATTAATATTTCAACATAGACTGAGAAACTGTAGGCCCATCATCTGGTATGCCAACACCTCCAGGTTATGCAGGTATTGGTTAAAAATTATATGATGTCCTGGGTATAAGCCATTTTTATATTGTACTTTTCAAGATAATACAATCGGTTTTCAGTGTGTGGGTGTTGCACAGTCAAAAACAACCTAAATACAGGCTCATTCAAAATATTGTTGTATCGCTGTGAATAAACGACACTTTAAAATAAAAGGGGCTTTATACCACAAGAACAGCTTTCATTTTTGCAGCATTCTTCACACGGAAGAAAATCTCAGGAGAGATGCTTCACAAGAGAAAGAGGAAGACGCAGAAGAGGTAAGGAGGATTGAAAAGGATCAAAAAGAGGGACCAAAGAGGTCATTGGCAAATTAAGCTCTAGAAAGGTCAAAGTGACTAGACATTTTCATTATTACATTATTCTGACACTGTACCAAGGACTGCAACCCCCACTAAGCTCTACTTACCTCTTGACTTTCCTTTCTGGCATTATCTGTAGTACTTTTAATTGAAATATCTAAGCACCCATAAGTTCGCTTCAACCCAACCCACATGATGTCCAAGGGGTCGGCAGTAGAGCCAACAGTATAGTTGTTCAGCCTGTTAAACAAGAGGATACAAATGTTAGAGGTATCCTTCAGATATACCATCATTTTTTAAAATTGTCCTAGGAATTGTTTTTAATTGTCTTAGAAATAAACTTAGAAAGAGATTCAGCTCCGCCATTAGGCAGATCTTTGGAGCTCTCAGTTAACTAAATCTTCCATCATAGATTGACTTTGAGATGCCACTGGTTCTTGGCAATGAGGGTGAGTGGAACCCTGTATTTTGCTCCCTCGTTGAGAACAATTAAATTATCATTAAAAAAGTGAGAGACATAGAACCTGCCAATTAATTATTATTCATGATTTGCATAAGAATAATACACTTTATTAATTGCGTTTCCCCCCAAAAAGGTCCACTACCAGTTTAAAACAGCCAGAGTTTCTTCGGACTCCACATGTGCTATTTGTTGGGTCTCAGGATACAGCCAGGTTTCCTCGACTTCACCTCTCTCAAATTCTGAGGACTGCCAAATAGTTTTGAAAATAATTTCCATTTTGATGAATAAAAAAACTCATAGCCAAATGTTTTTAATAAATCACTTTTGTTCAGGTATATAACCAAAAAAAAACATGCACGATAATGGCAATAAATCGTCAGGTTCTGCTAGGGTAGCGCCTGAGTCATCCCTCTCGGCCAGTTTTCAGTTAAGAAGACTGTGGAACATAGTTGGGTTGTATTCAAACAAGTGTTGTTCCCAAGTTATGTTGCTAGAACACAGATACGTTCAGTTAGAACCTCGTGCTTTGTGATGTCATAGAGCCTGCAGACTTCCAGTGACAGGAATTTACATAATAATCAGCTTCCAAAGCCATATCACAATCATATTCAAACTTACCAATTTTGAGATAATTGGCAAAATAACCGTAGAATCATAGAAGCTTACGGCATGGAAGAAAGCCATTTGGCCCATCGTGTCTGAGCTGGCTGATAAAGCACTATCCAGCCAAATCCCACTTTCCAGCACTTGGTCCGTAGCCCTGTAGGTTACGACACTTCAAGTGCAGATCCAAGTACTTTTTAAATGTGATGAGCGTTTCTGCCTCTACCACCCTTTCAGGCAGTGTGTTCCAGACCCCCACCACCCTCTGGGTGAAAGAAATTCTCCTCAACTCCCCTCTAATCCTTCTACCAATTACTTTAAATCTATGCCCGCTGGTTGTTGACCTCTCTGCTAAGGGAAATAGGTCCTTCCTATCCGCTCTATCTAGGCCCCTCATAATTTTATACACCTCAATTAAGTCTCCCCTCAGCCTCCTCTGTTCCAAAGAAAAAAACCCCAGCCTATCCAATCTTTCCTCATAGCTAAAATTCTCCAATCCTGGCAACATCTTCGTAAATCTCCTCTGTACCATTTCTAGTGCAATCACATCTTTCCTGCAATGTGGTGACCAGAACTGTACACAGTACTCTAGCTGTGGCCTAATTAGTGTTTTATTATCACATTGCTGTTTGTGGGATCTTGCTATGCACAAATTGGCTGCCTTGTTTCCTACATTACAACAGTGACTACACTCTTCAAAATTACTTCATTGGCTGTAAAGCACTTTGGGATGTTCGGTGGTCGTGAAAGGCGCTATATAAATGCAAGTCTTTCTTTTTTTTATACAGTTCTAGCATAACCTCCCTGCTCTTATACTTTTGCCTTGGCTGATAATGGCAAGTATCCTGAATGCCTTCTTAACCACTTTATCTACCTGTCCTGCTACCTTCAGGGATTTGTGGACGTGCACTCCAAGGACCCTCAGTTCCTCTACACTTCTTGTGTATTCCCTTGCCTTGTTAGCCCTCCCCAAATGCATTACCTCACACTTCTCCGTATTGAATTCCATTTGACACTTTTCTGCCCAACTGACCAGTCCATTGGTATCTTCCTGCAGTCTACAGATTTCTTCCTCACTATCAACTACACGGCCAATGTTTGTATCCTCTGCAAACTTCTCAATCTTACCCCCTACATTGAAGTCTAACTCATTGATATATTATACCACATAATAAAGCAAGGGACCTAGTTATGAGCCCTGCAGAACCCCACTGGAAGCAGCCTTCTAGTCACAAAAGCACCCGTTGACCATTACCCTTTGCTTTCTGCCACTGAGCCAATTTTGGATCCAACTTGCCACTTTCCCTTGTATCCCATGGGCTTTTACTTTTTTGACCAGTCTGCCACATGGAACCTTGTTAAAAGCCAAAAACCAGTCGGGAGATGAGGAGAAATGTTTCTATGCAGCAAGTTGTTATCATCTGGAATGCACTGCCTGAAAGTGCGATGGAAGCAGGTTCAATAGTTGGGTATATACTTGAAAAGGAAAAGATTTGCAGTGCTGTGGAAAAAGAGTGGGGGAGCGGGACTAATTGGATAGCTCTTTCAAAGAGCTGGCATAGGCACGATGGACCAAATGGCCTCCTTCTGTGCTGTATGATTCTATGATTCTCGGGTGCCAGGGTATCATGACACACTTTGCAATGGAAGTTGATTTTTTTTTTAAAGATATTTGATTTTCTTCATTTCTTTTTCTCACAATATGAATGCACATTTTGTTCAGTACTTGCTGTACAGTCTAGATCTAATCTCATAAAACAGATAAGAAACAAAAATGCAGAGAGGTAGGAGGCAAGCTCAGCAAGAAGGGAAGATAGGAAAGACAGTGGGAGAATAAAATATACGCAGCCAGTCGCTCTAAAGGTGTGTGAGTAAGGTCCTCCTCTCAGTAGGAATCCAGTGCTGCTGCATTCTCTCCATTTTTCCCAAAGTGTGGCATAACCTGGCTTGTGATGCAACTGTAAACTCAACACATATTAAAACAAAGCCCTTCTATGTCCCTATTTCTTTTGGTCTTATTTAGTGCTTTAACATTTTTTCAATTAAATTTATGTCCATGGACACTGGAACATTGATCAGATTTCAATAGTCTTCATTACATACACAAGCGTGTGAGCACACACAGTAAGATCTATTGTTGCCATTCGGGCTTTCTCCAGATGTTATGCCCTGAGTGGATATTGGCCCAGAAATTGCTGGAAACAGTTATTAGTGCGCAAGAAACTCAGCAAGTTGTAGCGAGGAAGAGACACGCCATCAGTTGAGAAATGCCACGAATTGCTGGGTGATTTGCGCTGCTCCACCATTAGCCTTGCAAAAACGTGAGCTCGCTGTCAACCTCCCCGTGAGTGTCAAGATATTGGTGCATTTGCACCATAAACACAAATGAAACTCACTGCAGAAAGTTATCTCTGCTATTTCAGGGCGTGACTATTAATAGGGTGATTTATGTTCCTGCAATGCCACTCATCCTTAGTCCTTTCTGTCTCTTTTTTCTCTCTCGCTTAATTCAGTTTTTCCTTCCCTCTCTTTGGCCGTGATTTTACGAACCTTGGCGAGTCCAAAGCAGGCAGGTCGGTGGCGGGTCCCTGTTAGATCCGTGGTTCAGTGGATAAATAATTACACGGATGCTGTACATAAACAAATAACAGGTCTTTACTGGAGGAGGGTAATCTCTAGACTTGGGTACAGAGGCATGCGCACAGCTTATATACCGGTGTGGTCACTGCCGGTACTACAGTATACAGGAGCTGTAAAAATTAGTTCTGACTTAAAGCACATACACTACAATTCCTCCCTTTTTAGATTAATAATACCCCCTTAATATTCAAATAACAATTACATTTTTACATGTACATTCAATAACAGAAGTCCATTTATAGATTCAGTCTTTGGGGCGGCTTCCTGACCCTTTCGGGATAGCACCTTTCCGGAGGTTCTTGTTCTTGGTGCAGAGGCGATTCTGACCCCCTTTCATCGGGTAGTTCATCGGGTTCCACTGCTACTGGGTCTGAAGTAGATGCTACCGGTATGTCGGGTTCATCCCCAGGTACTCGAGACATGGGGTTGACGCATTCCTGTGATGCTAAGATCTGATCGACGTGGCGTCTCACAATGTTATCCCCGACATCCACTGTGTACAATAATGGCCCCTGCCTTGTACATATCGTTCGGGTTGCCACTTCTCTGTTCGATAGTCCCGGGCCAAGACTGGTTGCCCTACATTAAAGCTCTTTGTCGGCTTCTCGTTGATGTGCTGGAATTGTTTGTCCTCAACATTTCTTCGCACATTTGGTCTGAGCAAGTCCAGACAAGATCTCAACCTTCAGTTAAAGAACATCATGGCCAGGGTCTGGTTGGTAACTGCATGTGTCGCGTTTCGGTAGGCTAATAAGAAATTGTCCATCTTATGCTGTAGTGGAATTTCGTCATCGCACATGGCCTTTATCGCCTTCTTAAAGGTTTGTACGAACCTCTCAGCCAATCCATTGGTGGCTGGATGATACGGGGCGGATGTGTAATGCCTTGCCCCATTCCTTTTCATGAATTTTTGGAACTCGTCGGACACAACCTGTGGTCCATTATCAGAGCAGATCTGCTCTGGCAAACCGTTTCTGGCAAATATGGTCCGTAGGACTGCAATCATTTTCTCTGTAGTGGTTGAAGACATCTTTATCACCTCAGGCCACTTTGAATGAGCATCCACTGCTATTAAGAACATGGAGTCCATGAATGGACCAGCGAAATCAATGTGCACCTGTTGCCATGGAGAGGAGGGCCACTCCCATGGGTGTAGAGGGGCATGTGGTGGTGCATTTTGGACATTCTGGCATCCTAAGCAGCTCTTAGTTAGGTCTTCGATTTGTTGATCGATTCCCGGCCACCACACATAAGCCCTAGCTAGGCTTTTCATTTTCACTCCCCCCAGATGACCTTCATGTAGCTCATTTAGCACTCTCTCCCTTAACTTGGGTGGAATCACCACTCTGGATCCACACATCACTGTCCCCTGGCATACTGACAGCTGTTCTCTTCTGGATGAGAATGCTGGCAACAGTGAGTCGCCATGTGTTGGCCATCCCCTCACCGTCAATTCATATATCCATGACAGCATCGGATCATTGCGGGTCTCCTTCTCTATATCCGCGTTTGTTACTGGCAATCGTTCAATTATCGATGAATAAAATATCTCGATAGGGTCCACTGCTGGTGCTTCCTCCACAGTAGGCAGTGGCAGGCGCGATAGCCCATCAGCGTTCCCATGCTGTCTCGTGCCTTCCTATTCTATTTCATACTGATTCGCCCCTAGAAACAGGGACCATCTTTGTAACCGCTGTGCAGTCATTACTGGCACGCCCTTCTTAGGATTAAAGATGGAGACAAGTGGTTGGTGGTCAGTCAGCAAGGTGAACTTCTGTCCATGCAGATAGTGGTTGAATTTTTTTACTCCCCATACTAGGCTGAGGGCCTCCCTGTCAATCTGGGCGTAGTTGAACTCGGCTGAGGTTAGTGACCGAGACGCAAAGGCTACTGGCCTCTCCAACCCGTCTGGGAATTTGTGCGACAGCACCGCTCCAATGCCGTAGGGTGATGCATCACATGCCAAACGAATTGGTAGTGCTGGGTTGAAATGGGCCAACACTGTAGTGTATGTAACCGTTCCACCTTTAAGAGAACTATTTTAAGGGTTGCACTACTTTATCTTGGCTGCTGTATACTGTAATACCGGTGGTGACCACACCGGTATATAAGTGCTGTGTAATGATCTATTGGGCAGTTCCGCCCTGACCTTCGACTAGTAAAGACCTGTTAATTTTTACTCTTGTGGTCTGTGTATTAATTCTCAATATAACACACAGACTTAACAGTGGCGACGAGTACGATCTTACCCTGCGGCAGAGATACATCCAAGGCAGTTTAACGGGCGTCGAGAAGAGGCATCCGCCCTCATCATTCTGCTGAGAGAAGACTCGGGTCTGCAGAGCAAAGGAAGAATTCTAACACGAAGCCTTCCATCAGCAACAGGCAGGATCATCCCTTCTATCACGGTGGTGGGTAAGCCGATCAGCGACGAACAGCGAGTCGGCCACGTTGGCTGTGAAATAGGGGAGGGAAGATCGGAGGATATAAGGGCGGAGAACTCGACCACGGCCGGGGAAAAGAGCCGGACAGAAGTCGGGGCCAGAGGCGCTGAGACTGGGGCAGCGTAAGGCACGGAAGCCGCGGTGCATGCAAACGCAGCCGGTGTGAGAGACCGGGCTGCAAGAGGGCTGGGAGACGCAACAGCGTCGAGAGCAAGCTCGACCGCGACCGGTGAAACAGGCCGGGCAGCTACCGAGGCCGCAAGGCGCAGCGACCAGGACAGCAAGGCGCGGGAGAAAATAAAAAAAATAAAAACCGCGGAGAACTCAGCCGCAGCTGGGGGGGGAAAGGACCGGACTGCAAGAGGGGCTGGGAGGCACGATTGAAAACCGCTGGGGAGGGCGAACGCAGCAATACGGCAATTGCCGTTACAGCCAGCGGGAGAGACAGAGCCCGAGCGAGCGGGAGAGACAGAGCCCGAGCGAGCGGGAGAGACAGAGCCCGAGCGAGAGAACGAGACCGAGCGAGCGAGGGAGAACGAGACCGAGCGAGCGAGGGGGAACGAGACCGAGCGAACGGGGGAGACCGTGCGAGCGAGGGAGACCGAGCGAGTGAGGGAGAACGAGACCGAGCGAGAAAGGCAAGCGCGGGAAACCGCCATTTTGAAGTAGGCGGGGAAGAAGACAAGCGCGGGAAACCGACATTTAAAAAAAAAGTTAAAGAAAAATTTCTTTGTGTTTTCTCAAGAAGATTGCGAGGATGCCTAAGCGTGGTAACATCAACGATTTCGATCCCGATGTTGAAGATTGGGCCACGTATGTAGAACGCATAGAGATATATTGTAAGGCAAATAAAATATCAAATGAAGATAAAGCACTAACCTTACTAAACTCAATGCGTGCAAAGACATACGGGCTATTGAAGCATCTTCTATCACCAGCTAAACCGGCGGATCAGACTTTCGCTAATATTGTTGCTGTCCTGAAGGATCATTTGAACCCCACACCGCTGATGTTAGCGGAACGATTTAAATTTTATGCGAGAACGCAACTGAAAGAGGAAAGCAACGCGGAGTACTTAATTGAACTGCGTAAGCTAGCGAAATACTGTCAGTTTGGGGAAAGTCTGACAGAGGCACTGAGAGACAAATTCGTGTGCGGATTGTCGAAAGAAGGAACACAAAAGCGGCTACTTGAAGAGAATGATCTTACACTTGATAAGGCTGTCACTATTGCAGCATCGCACGAAGCCACAGCAAGAGGCACTGCGGAAATGCAGCTGAAGGCAGCGGTACTCAGCGTAGATCAAATGGCTTCGGGTACAACGAAATGTTATCGTTGTGGGAAGACAACACACGATCAGAACCAATGCTGGTTTGAAAACCAGGAATGTAGAAAATGTGGCAAGCTTGGTCACATAGCTAAAGTATGCCGGCCAGGAAAGAAGACCAGCAACAAAAAGTCACCGCAGGGAAAGTGCAGAAAGGTACATAAGGTGGCTGAGAAGAGTTCGGATGAACAGAATTCAGATTCAGACTCCAACAGCAAGGAACTGGGTAGTCTGAGAATTCACAATGTGAGTAAGGAAGCTGACCGACAAACTATCTGGGTCACACTGCAGATAGCAGGAGTCCATGTGAAGATGGAATTGGACACCGGATCATAAGAACATAAGAACATAAGAAATAGGAGCAGGAGTAGGCCAATCGGCCCCTCGAGCCTGCTCCACCATTCAATAAGATCATGGCTGATCTGATCCTAACCTCAAATCTTCTATCACTCTGCATCCACCCGAACCCATGTGATCTCCCGGGAGAGGCGAAAAACCAGATCAAGACCCAATGGCCAATTTGGGAGAAAAAAATCTGGGAAATTCCTCTCCGACCCATCTAGGCGATCGGCATTGACGGTCATGAATAAGCAAGATTACAAAAGGTTATTCACACATATTCCCCTACGGGATACGGAGATAGTATTGCAGACATACACGGGGCAAAAAGTATACCCCATCGGGAAGATAAAAGTCAAGGTGATACACAAGGGCAAAGAACACCAA
The DNA here is from genome assembly GCF_052327205.1 of Somniosus microcephalus. Taxonomy (NCBI): domain Eukaryota; kingdom Metazoa; phylum Chordata; class Chondrichthyes; order Squaliformes; family Somniosidae; genus Somniosus; species Somniosus microcephalus. Next base: position 33,995,453 of record NC_141001.1, on the reverse strand, counting down.
GGAATGGACATATATGTATTACCTGAGGGAGGTCCACCACTTCTGGGACGGGAGTGGATCAGGAAAATAAATATGGACTGGCACTCCCTAAAAGCAATAACGGTAGATTCCGGAAAGAAAGATGTCAAACCTGAACGATTGTCCAGAATATTGGATGAGGCTAAAGAGGTGTTCCAACAGGGACTGGGAACACTGAGAGGCATTAAGGCAAAAATCAAGATTGCAGAACATGCAAACCCAAAATTTTTCAAAGCCAGACCGGTACCTTATGCGATACGACCTGCTGTGGAAGCTGAACTGGAAGGGCTTGAACGTTCAGGAGTACTGTCTAAGGTGGACTGGAGTGAGTGGGCCACGCCCATTGTTCCCGTCATGAAGCGTTCATCGAGTAACAAGCCAGGGGAACCGGGGAAGGTCCGCATCTGTGGAGACTTCAAGATCACAGTTAATCCGGTGCTTCACACGGTGCAATATCCGCTTCCGCGGATTGAAGATATCTTTGCTTCATTGTCTGGCGGGAAACACTTCACCAAGATAGACCTGGCGCAAGCGTACTTACAGATGGAAGTTGAGGAAGAGTCGCGCCAGTATCTCACAATCAACACGCACAGAGGCTTGTATCGATATAATAGACTGGTTTTTGGAGTGGCTTCGGCTCCAGCAATTTGGCAGAGGGCCATGGAGCAGGTATTACAGGGAATTCCAAGCACTCAATGTTACTTGGACGATATCCTGATTACAGGAGAGGACGATGAGGAACACCTTGCAAATTTGAAACTGGTGCTCACCAGGTTGAAGGAATATGGCCTTCGAGTTAATCGCCAGAAATGTGAGTTCTTTCAGAAACGGATCTCATACTGTGGTCATGTCATTGACCAGGAGGGGCTGCACAAGTCACCTGACAAGATCGAAGCTGTTGTGAAGGCTCCCGCTCCGGAAAATGTATCCCAGTTGAGGTCGTTCCTAGGGTTGATTAACTATTACCATAAGTTTCTGCCAAATCTATCCACGGTGCTGCACCCGCTGAATGCTCTGTTGCAGAAAGAAGTACCATGGAAGTGGAGCGAGGACTGTAAGAAGGCCTTTCGCAAAAGCAAGGCATTGATCACCTCAGAGGAAGTGTTGGCTCACTTCAACCCAACGCTACCTATTCGTCTAGCTTGTGATGCTTCCCCTTATGGTATTGGAGCAGTACTCTCACACAAGTTGCCAAATGGCTCGGAAAGGCCAGTCGCATTTGCATCCAGATCATTGACCTCCGCTGAGCGCAACTATGCTCAGATAGATAGGGAGGCGCTCAGCCTTGTGTGGGGAGTAAAGAAATTCAATCATTACCTGCAGGGCAAGAAGTTTACACTGCTGACAGACCACCAGCCGTTGGTCTCCATATTCAACCCTAAAAAGGGCGTTTCCATTATGACAGCGCAAAGGCTACAGAGGTGGTCCCTTTTCCTAGGGGCACACCAATATGACATAGAATACAAAGGATCAAAACAGCATGGGAATGCTGACGGTTTATCGCGCCTACCGTTGCCAACGGTAGAAGAGGTGCCTACAGTGGACCCAGTGGAGATGTTCCACTCAACCATAGTGGAATGTCTACCAGTAACAAATTCTACGATCGAAAAGGAAACAAGAAATGACCCGACTCTCTCACGAGTCTACGATTTAACGGTGAAGGGATGGCCAGCACATGGCGAACCACTGTTGCCAGCATTTTCGCAAAGAAGAGAACAGCTGTCAGTGTGCCGAGGAACTTTGATGTGTGGATCCAGAGTGGTGATTCCACCCAAACTCCAGCATAAAGTGCTAAAGGAGCTTCACGAAGGGCATCTGGGTGGAGTGAAAATGAAGAACCTAGCCAGAGCGTGTGTGTGGTGGCCAGGTATCGATGGAGACATCGAAGAAATGACCAAGAGCTGTCTAGGATGCCAGAAGGTCCAAAACGCCCCACCACAAGCTCCTCTACATCCATGGGAGTGGCCCTCATCTCCATGGCAAAGGGTACATATCGACTTTGCTGGTCCATTTATGGACTCAATGTTCTTAATCGCGGTGGATGCACACTCCAAGTGGCCGGAGGTAATAAAGATGTCCTCCACCACCACGGAAAAAACCATCACAGTATTAAGGACCATATTTGCCAGGAATGGGCTGCCGGAACAGATCTGTTCTGATAATGGACCGCAATTTGTGTCCGAAGAATTCAGGAAGTTCTTAAAAAACAATGGGGTTAAACACTACACGTCTGCCCCATACCATCCCGCCACCAATGGATTAGCTGAAAGGTTTGTCCAGACCTTCAAGAAGGCCATAAAGGCCATGGGTAATGAAGACATAAATCTACAACATAAGGTAGATAACTTCTTGTTGGCGTACAGGAATGCAACACATGCGGTCACAAACCAAACTCCCGCCATGATGTTTTTCAATAGAAGACTAAGATGCCGGCTGGATTTGATCAAGCCAAACATCAGAAGGGACGTAGAGAACCGGCAATTTCAAGGCATGAATGAAAGGCCAACTAGAACCTTCCAGATAGGTCAACAAGTTTTGGCCTGGGACTACCGTACCGAGAAATGGCAGCCTGGAAATATTTGCAAACGACTAGGACCACTGATGTATACCGTGGACATTGGTGAAAGCATAATAAGGTGCCATGTTGACCAGATCATAGAGTCATCCGAAAAGGGCCAACCTACTCCACAACTCTATATGCCTAATGATGAAGCAGAGATACCCATAGGATCTACCTCCGATCCGGTAATACTGGAATCAGATGAACCCGACACTGGCATTCAAGCCGAATCGACCTTGCCAAAAGAACCTACTACACCACCGAAAACTACTACACCACCGAGACGTTATCCAGACCGAGTCAGGAAGCCTCCAGAGAGACTGAATCTGTAAACTGTTTTTACACGAAGTTGTGTATATATGTTATGATGTTATGTTTAATGGGGAATATATACAGTTAAGCTAAAAAGGGAGGATTGTAGTGTATGTAACCGTTCCACCTTTAAGAGAACTATTTTAAGGGTTGCACTACTTTATCTTGGCTGCTGTATACTGTAATACCAGTGGTGACCACACCGGTATATAAGTGCTGTGTAATGACCTATTGGGCAGTTCCGCCCTGACCTTCGACTAGTAAAGACCTGTTAATTTTTACTCTTGTGGTCTGTGTATTAATTCTCAATATAACACACAGACTTAACAAACACCTCTTTTGATGTGATCAGTTCTTTACACTACTGGAAAGCTCGTCTACGTTCATCATCCCACTTCCATGGTACCCCTGTTTGCAGTAGGGTGTTCAGCGGGTGTAATACCGTAGACAAATTTGGTAAGAACTTGTGGTAATAGTTTACCAGCCCGAGGAACGACCTCAGTTGTGACACATTTTCCGGTGCTGGAGCCTCGACTGCTGCCTCTATCTTGTCAGGGGACTTATGTAACCCCTCTTCATCGATGATGTGGCCGCAATATGAGATCTGTTTCTGGAAAAACTCGCACTTGTGGCGATTAGCTCGTAGCCCATATTCCTTTAATCTGGCGAGCACCTTCTCCAAGTTAGCGAGGTGATCACCGTCATTTTCGCCCGTGACCAAGATGTCGTCCAAATAACACTGGGTCCCTGGAATCCCTTGCAGGACCTGATCCATCGCCCTTTGCCAGATAGCCGGAGCCGAGGCTGCTCCAAACACCAGCTGGTTGTATTGATAGAGACCTTTATGGGTGTTGATCGTAAGGTAATATTTCGAAGCTTCTTCTACCTCCATTTGCAAGTACGCCTGGGCTAGATCAATTTTGGTGAAGCGTTTACCACTAGATAGCGAGGCGAAAATATCCTCAATTCGTGGAAGCGGACATTGCACCACGTGAAGGACTGGGTTCACTGTCACCTTAAAATCCCCACAGATGCGGACCTTCTTTGGTTCCCCAGGCGTATTACTCAACGACCTCTTCATTACAGGAACAATGGGTGTAGCCCACTCGCTCCAGTCCACTTTGGACAGTACTCCTGAACGTTCCAACCCTTCCAGCTCTGCTTCAACCGCTGGTCGGATCGCATAAGGCACTGGTCTGGCCTTCAGAAACTTTGGGCTTGCATTATCCTCTATTTTAATTGTTGCTGTTATTCCTTTGAGTGTTCCTAGTCCCTCCTGGAACACTTCTTTTGCATCAGTTAGCATTTTTGACAGTCATCCAGGTGTGACGCGTCATCCTTTTTGGCCTCCACCTTCAGTGCCTGTATGGAATGCCAATCTAAATGTATCTTCCGGATCCATTCACGTCCTAGCAGTGGTGGTCCTCCATTTGGCAATACATATATATCCATTTTAGGTATTTCCTGACCTTTATATGTCACTTTCACCCTTATTTTTCCTTTGGGGTAGACTTTTTGCCCCGTATACGTCTTCAAGACAATCTCTGTAGCTTTCAAGGGTATGTGTGAAAATAGCCGCTTGTAGTCTCTTTGATTTATGACTGTTAGAGCTGACCCTGTGTCCAATTCCATTTCCACTTGGACTCCGTCTATCTTGAGTGTAACCCAGATAGTCTGGTGATCCTCCATTTCGGTTACATTATGTAGTTTCAGACAACCCAGCTCCTTGCTTCCGGAGTCTGTGTCACTTTTCTGTTCGTCTGAACCACTGTCCATCACCTGGTGTACCTTTTTGTACTTCTCCTGTGGAGATTTCTTACTGTTGGTTTTCTTCCCAGACTTGCAGACTCTTGCTATGTGTCCTGCTTTCCCACACTGTCTGCACACTTGGTCCTTGAACCAACAATCTTTCTGGTCATGTGTTATTCTGCCGCAGCGATAGCACTTCCCTGTTCCATAGGTCATTTCGTTGGTGCCATATTCTTGCGATCTCCGTTGTATCTCTGCAGCGCCCCTTGCGGCTGCTTCGTGTGATACTGCCATACTGAAAGCTTTGTCCAGCGTAAGGTCCTTTTCTGATAGAAGCCGTTTCTGGGTTCCTTCACTTTGTAGCCCACACACAAACTTGTCCCTTAACGTGCCTGCTAGTCCCGCTCCAAACTGGCAGTATTTCGATAGCTTGCGCAGTTCCGTTAGGTACTCAGCATTGCTTTCGTCTTTGTGTTGGTTCCTTTTATGGAACTTAAATCGTTCTGCTATCAGCAGCCGTGTGGGGTTTAAGTGGTCCTGTAGGATTTCTACTATGCTTTCAAAATTCTTGTTTACCGGCTTCTCTGGGGTTATTAGATTTCGCAGTAACCCATAAGTTTTTGCACCCATGGAATTTAACAGAACCAGTGCTTTATTAGCATCTGGTACTTCATTCGCCCTGCAGTACACCTCAATACGTTCCACATATGTCGCCCAACCTTCGACTTCATTGTCGAACGTAGAGATACTGCCACTCTTCGGCATTCTTGGTTGTGCATTAACTATCACCAATGGCGCCTCCCGCGCTTCCCCTTCTTCTCCGCTGGCACAAAATGGCGTCTCCCGCGCTTTCCTTCCTTCCCGCGCTCGCCCGTCTTCTCCGCTGCAGCTTCGCAAAATGGCGCCTCCCGCGCTCTTCCTTCTCCGCGGCTCAATGGCACCTCCCGCGCTCTCCCTGCTTCTCCGCGGCTCAATGGTGTCTCCCGCGCTCTCCCTGCTTCTCCGCAGCTCAATGGCGTCTCCCCTTGCTTCGCCCCGTGGACCCTGATCAGCCCGTGATCCCTGGCTGTGCTCTGCGCGTTCTTCTCTTGATATTTGTCGACGCCGCTCAGTCTAGAACCCGGCTGTTTCTTACCCTCTCTCCGGTTTGCAGTATTTTTCCTCGACGCCGCTCGGTGATCAACCCCCGGCTGCGCCCTGCTCTCTTCACCCTCTTTCTTACCCCGTCGACGCTGCTCGGCTCTCTCTCTCTGCCATCGGTCGGCTCCAGCCGCCGCTGCTCGGGAAGGGTCTGCTCTGGACCTGTCGTCGGTCTCTTACTGCTCGTTGTGGCTGGGGAACCAAGCCCGGCTCTCCACAGCCTCCCCAGCGAAGTTGGATCTCTGCCTGACTGCTGGGCGGTTGCTCGTGGTCAACGCCCGTGTTCCTGGACTCGACTATTTTTTTTTGTTGCTTGTTTTATGTTGCAGGTAGATTCGCATTGACACTCGTCGCTGTGGTGTATGTAACCGTTCCACCTTTAAGAGAACTATTTTAAGAGATGCACTACTTTATCTTGGCTGCTGTATACTGTAATACCAGTGGTGACCACACCGGTATATAAGTGCTGTGTAATGATTTATTGGGCAGTTCAGCCTGACCTCCGACTAGTAAAGACCTGTTGAATTTACTCTTGTGGTCTGTGTGCAGTGATTCTTATTAACAATAACTAGAACACACAGACTTAACAGTGGCGACGATGACGATCTTACCCTGCGGCAGAGATATATCCAAGGCAGTTTAACGGGCGTCGAGAAGAGGCATCCGCCCTCATCATCCTGCTGAGAAAAGACTCGGGTCTGATGAGCAAGGAAGAATCCTGACACGAAGCCTTCCATCAGCAACAGGCAGTGATCATCCCTTTATCACGGTGGTGGGTAAGCCGATCAGCGACGAGCAGCAAGTCGGCCACGTTGGCTGTGAAGTAGGGGAGGGAAAAACGGAGGATATAAGGGCGGAGAACTCGACCACGGCCGGGGAAAAGAGCCAGACAGAAGTCGGGGCCAGAGGCGCTGAGACTGGGGCAGCGTAAGGGACGGGAGCCGTGGTGAATGCAAACGCAGCCGGTGTAAAAGACCGGGCTGCAAGCGGGCTGGGAGACGCAACAGCGTCGAGAGAGAGCTCGACCGCGACCGGGGAAAAAGGCCGGGCAGCTACCGAGGCCGCGAGGCGCAGGATAAAAAAAAATTTAAAAAACGCGGAGAACTCAGCTGCAGCCGGGGGAAAGGACCGGACTGCAAGAGGGGCTGGGAGGCACGATTTGAGAACCGCTGGGGAGGGCGAACGCAGCAATACGGCAATCGCCATTACAGCCAGCGGGGGAGAAAGGCAAACGCGGGAAGCCGCCATTTTCGTAGGCGGGGGAAGAAGACAAGCGCGGGAAACCGCCATTTTGAAAAAAAAAAATTCTTTTTGTTTCTCAAGAAGATTGCGAGGATGCCTAAGCGTGGTAACATCAACGATTTCGATCCCGATGTTGAAGATTGGGCCACGTATGTAGAACGCATAGAGATTTATTGTAAGGCAAATAAAATATCAGATGAAGATAAAGCACTAACCTTACTAAACTCAATGGGTGCGAAGACATACGGGCTATTGAAGCACCTTCTATCACCAGCTAAACCGGCGGATCAGGCTTTCGCTAATATTGTTGCTGTCCTGAGAAATCATTTGAACCCCACACCGCTGATGTTAGCGGAACGATTTAAATTTTATGCGAGAACGCAACTGAAAGAGGAAAGCAACGCGGAGTATTTAATTGAACTGCGTAAGCTAGCGAAATACTGTCAGTTTGGGGAAAGACTGACAGAGGCACTGAGAGACAAATTCGTGTGTGGATTGTCGAAAGAAGGAACACAAAAGCGGCTGCTTGAAGAGAATGATCTTACACTTGATAAGGCTGTCACTATTGCAGCATCGCACGAAGCCGCAGCGAGAGGCACTGCGGAAATGCAGCTGAAGGCAGCGGTACTCAGCGTAGATCAAATGGCTTTGGGTACAGCGAAATGTTATCGTTGTGGGAAGACAACACACGATCAGAACCAATGCTGGTTTAAAAATCAGGAATGTAGAAAATGTGGCAAGCTTGGTCACATAGCTAAAGTATGCCGGTCAGGAAAGAAGACCAGCAACAAAAAGTCACCGCAGGAAAAGTGCAGAAAGGTACATAAGGTGGCTGAGAAGAGTTCAGATGAACAGAATTCGGATTCAGACTCCAACAGCAAGGAACTGGGTAGTCTGAGAATTCACAATGTGAGTAAGGAAGCTGACCTACAAACTATCTGGGTCACACTTCAGATAGCAGGAGTCGAAGTGAAGATGGAATTGGACACCGGATCGGCATTGACGGTCATGAATAAGCAAGATTACAAAAGGTTATTCACACATATTCCCCTACGGGATACGGAGATAGTATTGCAGACATACACGGGGCAAAGAGTATACCCCATCGGAAAGATAAAAGTCAAGGTGGTACACAAGGGCAAAGAACACCAAGGAATGGACTTATATGTACTACCTGAGGGAGGGCCACCACTTCTGGGACGGGAGTGGATCAGGAAAATAAATATGGACTGGCACTCCCTAAAAGCAATAACGGTAGATTCCGGAAAAAAAGATGTCAAACCTGAACGATTGTCCAGAATATTGGATGAGGTTAAAGAGATGTTCCAACAGGGACTGGGAACACTGAGAGGAATTACGGCAAAAATCAAGATTGCAGAACATGCAAACCCAAAATTTTTCAAAGCCAGACCGGTACCTTATGCGATACGACCTGCTGTGGAAGCTGAGCTGGAAGGGCTTGAATGTTCAGGAGTACTGTCTAAGGTGGACTGGAGTGAGTGGGCCACGCCCATTGTTCCCGTCATGAAGCGTTCATCGAGTAACAAGCCAGGGGAACCGGGGAAGGTCCGCATCTGTGGAGACTTCAAGATCACGGTTAATCCGGTGCTTCACGCGGTGCAATATCCGCTTCCGTGGATTGAGGATATCTTTGCTTCATTGTCTGGTGGGAAACACTTCACCAAGATAGACCTGGCGCAAGCGTACTTACAGATGGAAGTTGAGGAAGAGTCGCGCCAGTATCTCACAATCAACACGCACAGAGGCTTGTATCGATATAATAGACTGGTTTTCGGAGTGGCTTCGGCTCCAGCAATTTGGCAGAGGGCCATGGAGCAGGTATTACAGGGAATTCCAAGCACTCAATGTTACTTGGACGATATCCTGATTACAGGAGATGACGATGAGGAACACCTTGCAAATTTGAAACTGGTGCTCACCAGATTGAAGGAATATGGACTTCGAGTTAATCGCCAGAAATGTGAGTTGTTTCAGAAACGGATCTCGTACTGTGGTCATGTCATTGACCAGGAGGGGCTGCACAAGTCACCTGACAAGATCGAAGCTGTTGTGAAGGCTCCCGCTCCGGAAAATGTATCCCAGTTGAGGTCGTTCCTAGGGTTGATTAACTATTACCATAAGTTTCTGCCAAATCTATCCACGGTGCTGCACCCACTGAACGCTCTTTTGCAGAAAGAAGCACCATGGAAGTGGAGCGAGGACTGTAAGAAGGCCTTTCGCAAAAGCAAGGCATTGATCACCTCAGAGGAAGTGTTGGCTCACTTCAACACAACGCTACCTATTCGTTTAGCTTGTGATGCTTCTCCTTATGGTATTGGAGCAGTACTCTCACACAAGTTGCCAAATGGCTTGGAAAGGCCAGTCGCATTTACATCCAGATCATTGACCTCCGCTGAGCGCAACTATGCTCAGATAGATAGGGAGGCCCTCAGCCTTGTGTGGGGAGTAAAGAAGTTTAATCATTACCTGCAGGGCCAGAAGTTTACACTGCTGACAGACCACCAGCCGTTGGTATCCATTTTTAACCCTAAGAAGGGTGTTTCGGTGATGACAGCACAGAGGCTCCAGAGATGGTCCTTTTTCCTAGGGGCACATCAATATCAGATAGAATTCAAAGGTACAAAGCAGCATGGTAATGCTGATGGGCTGTCGCGCCTGCCACTACCTACTGAGGAGGAGGCACCGACGGTTGACCCGGTGGAGTTATTTCACTCGACCATCATCGAATGTTTACCTGTCACCAATGCAAATATTGAAAGGGAGACTAGGAATGACCTGACACTGTCCCGGGTCTACGAATTGACAGTAAAGGGATGGCCAGCCCATGGTGATCCACTGTTACCGGCATTCTCAGCAAGACGAGAACAGCTGTCCATCTGTCAGGGAACATTGATGTATGGAACAAGGGTGATTATCCCTCCTAAGTTAAGAGAGAGAGTTCTAAAAGAACTACATGAAGGTCATCTGGGGGGAGTCAAGATGAAAAGCCTTGCTAGGGCTTATGTGTGGTGGCCGGGTATCGACCAACAGATAGAGGATCTGACGAAAAGCTGCTCAGGGTGCCAAAAAGTCCAAAATGCACCTCCAATTGCACCGCTGCATCCATGGGAATGGCCTTCAACCCCATGGCAACGTGTACATATTGACTTTGCTGGTCCATTCATGGATTCCATGTTTTTAATTGCGGTGAACGCACATTCTAAATGGCCAGAAGTGATTAAAATGACTACCACTACCTCGGAGAAGACGATCGCGGTGCTAAGAACGATATTTGCAAGAAATGGATTGCCAGAGCAAATATGTTCAGACAACGGACCACAGTTCGTGTCAGAGGAATTCCAGAAATTCCTGAAGAAGAATGGGGTGAAACATTATACCTCTGCCCCATATCATCCAGCTACGAATGGGCTGGCCGAGAGGTTTGTACAGACGTTCAAAAAGGCAATAAAGGCCATGAGCGAAGATCAGATTCCACTGCAACACAAGTTGGACAATTTCCTACTGGCATATCGAAACGCCACCCATGCAACAACAAACCAAAGTCCTGCCATGATATTCTATAACAGGAGGTTGCGGTCCAGGTTGGACTTGTTAAAACCAAATGTGCGGAGGGAAGTCGAAAACAAACAGTTCCAGCATATCAATAACAAGCCCACTCGGAGTTTTGAAATAGGACAACCGGTGTTAGCCAGGGACTATAAAAACGAGAAATGGCAATCTGGAACAATTCGGGCCAGACAAGGACCCCTGATGTACACGGTAGATGTTGGTGAAAATGTAATGCGACGTCATGCTGACTGTGGTAAACCACTGTTGTTGTTGTTGTTGTTGTTGTTGTTGTTACACACTGTTGTACCTATGCATGCCTCAACATGTCTCGGCTGGCTCCACCCACACAGGCCCAGGTGTAAAGGTGATTGACCTGCAGCCCCCTGCCTTCTTGGAACACAGTCAACCACGAGAGGCATGCTCTGTTCTTTGCTAATAAAAGCCTTTAGTTACTCTCTTAACTCTCAGTCTTTTATGAGTAATTGATAGCGTATCAATTTTATTAGCAAAAACAAAATGTCGACATTTGCTGAACAGCAGGCTGCTGCACCAAACGCTGAACAGCAGGCTGCTGCACCAAATGCTGAGCAACAGGAGCTGCTGCGAGCCCTCAGACCAACATGCCTGGACCTAGACCCCCAAGAAGCGGGTTCGGCTACCAAATTCGCGCATTGGCTGCGTTGCTTCGAGGCCTACCTGCAAGCCTCAACTGTGACCCTGGACGAAAACAAGTTGGAAATCCTGACCTCAAAGGTGAGCCACCAAGTTTATACAATAATCCAGGACGCGACGAACTACGCGGCGGCTATCGGTCTGCTAAAAGGGCAATACGCACGCCCGGTAAATACGGTCTATGCCCGGCACCTCTTAAGATCCCGCAGACAGCAGCCCGGGGAATTGGTGGAGGCCTTCCTACGGGCACTACGGATACTCGGCCGAGACTGCGATTGCAAAGAAGCATCAGCCGCAGCACACACGGAGGGACTGATCCGAGATGCTTTCGTTGCGGGTCTAAGGTCCGACTACTCCCGGCAGAGACTGTTGGAAAAGGGAGAAATGGACCTGAGAAAGGCAGTGTCCCTCGCGCTCTCGCTCGACGCGGCCCACAGGAATATGGATGCCTTCTCCCCTAACCGCTCCGCAACGTGGACGCCACAACCTTGGGTCATGGGACCGCCACCTTCAACTGCTGCTGCGATGTCCAAGGCACAGAAATGTTATTTTTGTGGCCAGGCAAAACACCCCAGAGCACGCTGCCCGGCGAGAAACGCTACCTGCTCCGGCTGCGGGAAGAAAGGACACTATGTCAGCGCCTGCAAAGGTAAAACCGCTAACGCCAGCAGCGCCGCGTGCGAACCGTGGGGGCAGCCATCTTGTCCACCATCTTGGACTCCCCCAGCCGCGTGGGGATCGGGACCATGGGCGCCGCCATTTTGTCCGCCATCTCGGACGTCTCCAACTTCAACCACGGGGGACCCGGACTCAACCACCGCCTCATCTGACGACCACATCGACTCGCTCGACCATACGCTGGCCTCCGTGACGCTGGACCAATCTCTCCCTCATCAACTGTCCAGGTCCATGATGGACATTAAGGTAAACGGCCGCGCCACTACCTGCATTTTTGACAGCGGGAGCACGGAAAGCTTTATCCACCCCGACACGGTGCGGAGTTACTCTCTCCCGCTCCTGCCGACGCGACATCGGATCTCTTTGGCTTCCAAAGCCCAGTCAGCGGACGTCGGTGGCTACTGTGTAGTGACCCTTTCAGTAAGGGGCACAGAATACAAAAATTTTAAACTCCTGGTCCTGCCCCATCTTTGCGCTGCCGTTCTACTGGGGTTGGATTTTCAGTGCAACCTTAAGAGTGTCACATTAGCGTACGACGGACCCCTCCCCCCACTCACAGTCTGCAGCCAGCCGCTTTTAAATCGCCCGCCGCGCACCATTTGCAGCCTCTCCACCCTTAAAGTCCCCCCCCCCCCCCTTGTTCGCTAACCTCACCCGCGACTGTAAGCCCATCGCTACCAAAAGCAGGCGTTACAGTGCCGGGGATAGGAGCTTCATTAAATCCGAGGTAGCAAGACTCCTGAAGGAAGGGATTATTGAAAGTAGCACCAGCCCATGGTGAGCACAAGTGGTGGTAGTGAAGACTGGCGAAAAACAGCGCCTAGTTATTGACTACAGCCAGACGATCAATCGCTACACCCAGCTAGATGCATACCCACTCCCCCGCATATCTGACATGGTCAATCAGATAGCACAATACCGGGTGTTCTCGACGATTGATCTGAAGTCGGCATACCACCAGCTCCCCATCAGTACACAGCTTTTGAAGCTGACGGTCGTCTCTACCACTTCCTCAGAGTTCCCTTCGGCGTCACCAACGGGGTTTCAGTCTTCCAACGGGAGATGGACCGGATGGTTGACCAGAACGCGCTCCAGGCCACTTTCCCCTATCTAGACAACGTCACCATCTGCGGCCGCGACCAGCAGGACCATGATGTTAATCTAGAGAAATTCCTCCGTACGGCCCAGCAGCTGAACCTAACATACAACAAGGACAAACGTATGTTTCGTACCAAACGCCTTGCCATTCTTGGCTGTGTAGTGGAGAACGGAGTCATCGGCCCCGACCCCGACAGGATGCGCCCCCTTATGGAGCTCCCCCTCCCCCACTGCCAAAAAGCACTGAAGAGATGCCTAGGGTTTTTCTCGTACTATGCTCAGTGGGTGCCCAACTATGCGGACAAAGCCAGACCCCTCATCAAGTCCACCTCCTTCCCCCTGACAGCAGAGGCCTGTGCAGCCTTCACTCTCATAAAAGGAGATATTGCGAAGGCCACAATGCACGCAGTGGATGAGTCCATCCCTTTCCAAGTGGAGAGCGACGCATCCGACTTTGCCCTAGCTGCAACCCTTAACCAGGCGGGGAGACCCGTAGCCTTTTTCTCAAGGACCCTCCAGGGCCCCGAGATTCGACACTCCTCTGTCGAAAAGGAGGCCCAGGCCATTGTGGAAGCTGTGCGACATTGGAGGCATTACCTGGCCGGAAAATGATTTACCCTGCTCACTGACCAGCGTTCAGTAGCTTTTATGTTTAATAATAAGCAGAGGGGCAAAATCAAGAATGACAAGATCTTGAGGTGGAGAATCGAACTCTCCACCTACAGTTACGATATCTTGTACCGGCCCGGGAAACTCAATGAGCCCCCAGATGCCCTATCACGTGGTACATGCGCCAACGCGCAGGTCGATAGACTGAAGACCCTCCACAATGACCTCTGCCACCCGGGGGTCACCAGGTTTTTTCACTTCATCAAATCCCGTAACCTGCCCTACTCCATCGAGGAGGTCAGGACCATGACCAGGAACTGCCAAATCTGTGCCGAGTGCAAACCGCATTTTTATAGGCCAGACAAAGCAAGCCTGATCAAAGCCACGCGCCCCTTTGAACAGCTGAGCGTCGATTTTAAAGGGCCCCTCCCCTCCTCCGACCGCAATGTGTACTTCCTCAACATAATTGATGAGTACTCCCATTTCCCGTTTGCCATCCCTTGCTCAGACATGACCAGTACCACGGTCATTAAATGTCTGAATGACCTCTTCACCTTGTTCGGTTTCCCTAGCTATATTCATAGCGACAGGGGCTCATCCTTTATGAGCAACGAACTCCGGCAGTACCTGCTCCCGAGAGGTATCGCTACAAGCAGGACCACCAGCTACAACCCCCGGGGGAATGGCCAGGTGGAAAGGGAGAATGCGACGGTCTGGAAGGCAGTCCTTTTAAACTTGAAATCTAAGGGCCTTCCGACCTCTCGCTGGCAGGAAGTCCTCCCTGCGGCGCTCCATTCCATTCGGTCACTGCTCTGTACAGCCACCAATGCTACCCCTCACGAGAGAATGTTCTCCTTCCCCAGGAAGTCCACATCGGGGATCTCGTTACCGACATGGCTGACTTCTCCAGGACCCGTCCTACTGCGGAAGCACGTGAGGTCCCATAAGACGGACCCCCTGGTCGAGAGGGTGAGCCTCCTCCATGCCAACCCTCAGTATGCTTACGTGGTGTACCCGGACGGGCGGGAGGACACAGTCTCCATACGAGACCTCGCACCTTCGGGTGCTCCCGAAACACCCCCCTCGCCATCCACCACTACCCACGCCTACCCCCAGTACGCTTACGTAGCGTACCCAGACGGGCGGGAGGACACAGCCCCCACACGAGATCTCGCACCTTTGGGTGCCCCTGAAACACTACCATTGCCATCCACCACTACCCACAACCCAGCCCCGCTAGACGGCATGCCGCAGCCCCAGGACCCATCATTGACCACCCAACCACTCAATGAGACACCAGACTCAACGTTGGATGCTGCACCATCACCGCCGCCACCACGATGATCAGGACGGCATACAAGGCCACCTGATAGACTTACTTACACGAAACTTTAGTACACTTCACCCCGCCGGACTCAACTTTAAACAAGGGGTGAATCACCATCACCGCCGCCACCACGACGATCAGGACAGCATACAAGGCCACCTGATAGACTTACTTACACGAACCTTTAGTACACTTCACCCCGCCGGACTCAATTTTAAACAAGGGGTGAATGTGGTAAACCACTGTTGTTGTTGTTGTTGTTGTTACACACTGTTGTACCTATGCATGCCTCAACATGTCTCGGCTGGCTCCACCCACACAGGCCCAGGTATAAAGGTGATTGACCTGCAGCCCCCTGCCTTCTTGGAACCCAGTCAACCATGAGAGGCATGCTCTGTTCTTTGCTAATAAAAGCCTTTAGTTACTCTCTTAACTCTCAGTCTTTTATGAGTAATTGATAGTGTATCACTGACCAACTGGTGGGATCGAGAACAAGGGTCGAGCCCATGGTTACGACAGAGACAACCGTGGAGGAAGTTAGTGAACCTGAAGCATCTACCTCAGAAGTGAATATACCTGATGATGATGTCCTATCCATAGGGGATCAACTAGATGAGTCACCCCAGCAACGAGAACCAGAGACCCCTGAAAGGCGTTATCCGTCTCGGATCAGGAGGCCTCCTCAGAGACTGAATCTGTGAACTGTTTTTACATGAAGTTGTGTATATATGTTATTATGTTATGTTTAATGGGGAATATATACTGTTAAGCTAAAAAGGGAGGATTGTGGTGTATGTAACCGTTCCACCTTTAAGAGAACTATTTTAACAGATGCACTACTTTATCTTGGCTGCTGTATACTGTAATACCGGTGGTGACCACACCGGTATATAAGTGCTGTGTAATGATTTATTGGGCAGTTCAGCCTGACCTCCGACTAGTAAAGACCTGTTGAATTTACTCTTGTGGTCTGTGTGCAGTGATTCTTATTAACAATAACTAGAACACACAGACTTAACAGTCGCCACTGTTAGATCCGTGGTTCAGTGGATAAATAATTACACGGATGCTGTACATAAACAAATAACAGGTCTTTACTGGAGGAGGGTAATCTCTAGACTGGGGTACAGTGGCATGCGCACAGCTTATATACCGGTGTGGTCACTGCCGGTACTACAGTATACGGGAGCTGTAAAAAGTAGTTCTGACTTAAAGCACATACACTACAGTCCCGACCCCGCTGCCAGCTCCAGCCTGGCCTCCGAAATTACTTTCCAATGATTGGGCTTGTTAAGCCCGCTCAGTGAGTTTCCCAGCCAATTGATGATGTTATTTATGACGCGTCATCAAATGGTTTCCTTAAAGGGACCAGGCCCTTTAGTTTGACATTTGTGCTGTCAGTGTTCTACAGCATTCAGGTGCTGCAAATACTGACAATCACTGCACAAAGGTGCACGGCTGCACCCAGGTTCTCCTATGGTTCCCTCCATATGCTTATGGAGTCAGTCACAGCACGCAGGGAGATCCTCTACCCTTCCCATGGGCGGAAGAGACTCCCCAGGAGACCAAGGCAGCCTAGTTGCATATTGTAGAGGAGGACACAAGCAGGGATGTCATCAAGAGGACCAGGCTGCAGTGGCGCAAACCTTTCAATGATCTCAGTAGATCACAAAACGTTACTGTCAAGCCACACTCAACCTCATCCTGCTGTGCCACTCATCACATCCCCATCACTCTGCCTTCCCTACTCTACTCCTGCACAACCCTGTACCTCCACCCATCCCTCTCTATCTATATTATCACATCCCCACCTCACTAGCCACCCCTCACACTCACCCTCATCCTAGTCCAATCATACCAACTAATGACACACAAGGGTAGGTGTAGTGTCCGTGTGTTGATAAAGACACTGAAGACAGGAGTTGGTTCATAGGTGTTTACTAAGCAAAGTCTGGGGGGGGTTCTAACGGATATACACAATATACAGGCTTATATAGCCCGAGTGGCAATTACCGGCATTACAGCACACCTGGGGCTCTTAAAGGCACATACACTACAATTCCTCCCCTTTTAGCTAACCAGTACATCATGTTTTAAGTAATTATTAATTACATGTTATAAGAAAAATAATATACACATTGCTGTAGTTAATTAATTATAAGTCAGTCTCTCAGGAGGCTTCCTGACTCGGTCCGGATAATGCCTCGGGGGTGTAGTAGTTTCTGGTGGTGTAGTAGGTTCTTTTGGCAAGGCTGATTCGGCTTGAATGCCAGTGTCGGGTTCATCGGGTTCCAGTATCACCGGATCGGAGGTAGATATGGGTATCTCTACTTCATCGTTAGATGTATAGAGTTGTGGTGTAGGTTGTCCCTTTTCGGATGACTTTATGATTTGGTCAGCATGGCGCCTTATTATGCTTTCTCCGATGTCCACGGTATACATCAGTGGTCCTGGTCGTGTGCAGATAGTTCCAGGCTGCCATTTCACGGTACAGTAGTCCCGGACCAAAACTTGTTGACCTATCTGGAAGGTTCTAGTTGGCCTTTCATTCATGCTTTGAAACTGTTGGTTCTCCACGTCCCTTCTGATGTTGGGTTTGACCAAATCCAGCCGGCATCTTAGGTTTCTATTGAAGAACATCATGGCGGGAGTTTGGTTGGTAACCATATGTGTTGCATTCCTGTATGCGAATAAGAAGTTATCCACCTTGTGCTGAAGATTTATGTCTTCATTACCCATGGCCTTTATGGCCTTCTTGAAGGTCTGGATAAATCTTTCAGCCAATCCATTGGTGGCGGGATGGTATGGGGCGGACGTGTAGTGCTTAACCCCATTGTTTTTTAAGAACTTTCTGAATTCTTCAGACACAAACTGCGGTCCATTATCAGAACATATCTGTTCTGGCAGCCCATTCCTGGCAAATATGGTCCTTAATACTGTGATGATTTTTTTTCCGTGGTGGTGGAGGACATCTTTATTACCTCCGGCCACTTGGAGTGTGCATCAACCGCGATTAAGAACATTGAGTCCATAAATGGACCAGCAAAGTCGATGTGCACCCTTTGCCAGGGAGATGAGGGCCACTCCCATGGATGTAGAGGGGCTTGTGGTGGAGCGTTTTGGACCTTCTGGCATCCTCGGCAGCTCTTGGTCATTTCTTCGATGTCTCCATCGATACCTGGCCACCATACAAATGCCCTAGCTAGGCTCTTCATTTTCACTCCACCCAGATGCCCCTCGTGAAGCTCCTTTAGCACTTTATCCTGGAGTTTGGGTGGAATCACCACTCTGGATCCACACATCAAGGTTCCTCGGTGTTAAGTCTGTGTGTTATAGTGATAATTACTACACAGACTACAAGAGTAAATTCAACAGGTCTTTACTGGTTGGAGGTAGGGACTATACTGAATACAATATTACTACACAGTGCTTATATACCGGTGTGGTCACCACCGGTATTACGTATACAGCAGCCAGAGAAAGTCGTACATCTCTTAAGGTGGAACAGGCTTAAGTTCTCTTAAGGTGGAACAGGTTACATACACCATAATCCTCCCTTTTTAGCTTAACAGTCATATCCCCATTTAACATAACATAATAACATATATACATATATAACTTCAGGTATAACAGTTCAAAGGTTCAGTCTCTCAGGAGGCTTTCTGATGCGGCTTGGATAACGCCTCTCAGTAGTCTCTGATTCTTGTTGTTGAGGTGCCTCCTCTATTTGGTTTCCAATGTATTGGGTGTCATCATCATCAAGTACATTCCCTGCCGAGGTAGATGCTTCAGGTTCATTAACGTCGTCCACAGTTGTCTCTGTCACAACCATGGGTTCGACCCTTGCTCTCGACTCTACCAGTTGATCCGCATGACGCCTTATCACATTATGACCAATATCTACTGTGTACATCAGAGGTCCTTGTCTGGCCCGAATTGTTCCGGACTGCCATTTTTCGTTTCCATAGCCCCTTGCCAACACTGGTTGTCCTACGTCGAAAGTTCGAGTGGTCTTGTTGTTAATATGCCGAAACTGTTTGTTTTCCACTTCCCTCCGCACATTTGGTTTTAACAAGTCCAACTTGGACCGCAACCTCCTGTTATAAAACATCATGGCAGGACTTTGGTTAGTCACTGCATGATCGGCGTTTCGATAGGACATCAGGAACTTGTCGACCTTGTGTTGCAGCGGAATCTGATCATCGTTCATGGCCTTAATTGCCTTTTTGAATGTCTGGACAAATCTTTCAGCCAACCCGTTTGTCGCCGGATGATATGGGGCAGAGGTATAATGTTTTACTCCATTCTTCTTTAAGAATTGTCGGAATTCTTCCGATACAAACTGTGGTCCGTTGTCCGAACAGATCTGTTCTGGCAATCCGTTCCTTGCGAATATTGTTCTTAACACCGCAATTGTCTTTTCTGAAGTAGTGGTATTCATCTTGATCACTTCTGGCCATTTGGAATGTGCGTCCACCGCGATTAGGAACATGGAGTCCATGAATGGACCAGCAAAGTCAATGTGTACGCATTGCCATGGGGCTGAAGGCCATTCCCATGGGTGTAGCGGTGCTATCGGAGGTGCATTTTGCACTTTTTGGCACCCAGCGCAGCTTTTCGTTAACTCCTCAATCTGTTGGTCAATACCCGGCCACCATACATAAGCCCTAGCAAGACTTTTCATTTTAACTCCCCCCAGATGACCTTCATGCAGTTCGTTTAAAACTCTTTCCCTTAACTTGGGAGGAATAATCACTCTTGTCCCGTACATCAAGGTACCATGGCAGACGGACAGCTGGTCGCCTTGCCGAAAATGCCGGTAACAGAGGATCATCCCGTGTTGGCCATCCTTTCACTGTCACCTCGTAGACTCTGGACAGTGTCGGGTCGTTCCTGGTTTCTCTTTCAATACTTGCATTGGTGACTGGTAAACACTCGATGATGGTCGAATGAAATAACTCAACAGGGTCAACTTTCGTCGTGTCTTCTTCTTCAGGTAGTGGCAGGCGCGACAGCCCATCAGCATTGCCATGCTGTTTCGTACCTTTGAATTCTATTTGATATTGATGTGCCCCTAGGAAAAGAGACCATCTCTGGAGACGCTGCGCTGTCATCACCGAAACACCCTTCTTAGGGTTAAAAATGGATACCAACGGTTGATGGTCTGTCAGAAGTGTGAATTTTTGGCCCTGCAGGTAATGATTAAACTTCTTCAATCCCCATACAAGGCTAAGAGCCTCCCTATCGATCTGCGCATAGTTGCGCTCAGCAGAGGTCAATGATCTGGATGCAAACGCGACTGGCCTTTCCGTGCCATTTGGCAACTTGTGTGAGAGTACTGCCCCAATACCATATGGAGAAGCATCACAAGCCAACCGAATAGGCAGTGTCGGGTTGAAGTGAGCCAACACTTCCTCTGAGGTGATCAATTCTTTGCTTTTGCGAAATGCCTTCTTACAGTTTTCGCCCCATTCCCATGGTACCCCTTTCTGTAAAAGAGCGTTTAAAGGGTGCAGTACCGTGGATAGATTTGGCAGAAATTTATGGTAATAGTTAATTAATCCTAGAAACGACCTCAACTGAGAGACATTCTCCAGAGCGGGAGCCTTTACAACTGCCTCAATCTTGTCAGGAGACTTATGAAGCCCCTCCCGGTCAATGACATGGCCACAGTACGAGATCCGCTTCTGGAAGAACTCACATTTCTGTCGATTTACTCTAAGTCCATACTCTTTCAGTCTGTTGAGCACCAGTTCCAAGTTTGCGAGATGTTGTTCATCACCATCACCTGTGATCAGAATATCGTCCAGGTAACATTGTGTGCCTGGAATTCCCTGTAATACCTGCTCCATGGCCCTCTGCCAAATTGCTGGAGCCGATGCCACTCCAAAAACCAGCCTATTGTACCGGTACAAACCTCGATGCGTGTTGATCGTGAGGTATTGGCGTGACTCTTCCTCAACCTCCATCTGCAAGTACGCCTGCACCAGGTCTATCTTGGTGAAGTGTTTCCCGCCAGACAAAGAAGCGAAAATATCCTCAATCCATGGAAGCGGATACTGCACCGTGTGAAGCACCGGATTAGCGGTGATTTTGAAATCTCCACAGATGCGAACCTTCCCTGGATCTCCTGGCTTGTTGCTCGCAGGATGTTTCATAATGGGAACAATGGGCGTAGCCCACTCACTCCAATCTACCTTAGACAGTACACCTGAACGTTCTAGTGCTTCCAGTTCCGCTTCTACAGTAGGTCGTATTGCATAGGGTACCGGTCTGGCTTTAAAAAATTTTGGTTGTGCATGTTCATCAATCTTGATGTTTGCCGTAATTCCTCTCAGTGTTCCCAGTCCCTGCTGGAACACCTCTTTAGCATCATCCAATATTCTGGACAATCGTTTAGGTTTGACATCTGTTTCCCCGGAATCTACCGTTAGTGCCTTCAAGGAGTGCCAGTCCATATTCATTTTCCTAATCCACTCCCGCCCTAGTAGTGGTGGACCTCCTTCAGGTAGCACATATAAGTCCATTACTTGGCTTTCTTCGCCCTTGTGGACCACTTCTACCTCTATCTTTCCGATGGGGTACACTCTTTGCCCCGTGTATGTTTTCAATATAATCTCCGTATCCTGTAGGGGAATATGTTGGAATAACCTTCTGTAATCTTTCTTATTCATGACCGTCAATGCCGATCCAGTGTCCAATTCCATTTTTACTTGGACTCCTGCTATCTGAAGAGTGACCCAAATTGTCTGGAGATCTGCATCCTTACCAACGTTGTGTACTCTTAAGCTATCCAGTTCATTACTGCTAGCGTCTGAATCTGGCTTCTGTTCGGTCAAACTGTTCTTTGTCACCTTGTGTACCTTTGCATATTTTCCTTGCGGTGACTTTTTGTTGCTGGTCTTCTTTCCTGACCGGCATACTTTAGCTATGTGGCCAAGCCTGCCACACGTTCTGCATTCTTGGTTTTTAAACCAACACTGGTTCTGATCGTGCGTTGTCTTTCCACAACGATAACATTTGACAGAACTCAAACCCAATTTGTTTGTACCGAGTTCCGGTGACCGTAGCTGCATTACTGCCGTGCCTCTCGCTGCGGCTTCGTGTGCTGCTGCCATAGTGACCGCCTTCTCAAGCATCAGCTCATTCTCCTCGAGCAGTCGCTTTTGTGTATCCTGTTTAAATAAACCACACACAAATTTATCTCGTAGTGCCTCTGTCAGTCCCATTCCAAACTGACAATATTTTGCTAGCTTACGTAATTCCATCAAATATTCAGCATTGCTTTCATTCTGCAGCTGCCTTCTGTCGTAAAATTTAAATCGTTCTGCTAGCATCAGCGGCGTGGGGTTTAGATGATTTTTCAGGACAGTAACAATCTCATCGAACGTCTTATCCGCCGGTTCATCTGGTGATAACAGGTGTTTCAATTGCCCGTATGTCTTCGCACCCATTAAATTTAATAATGTTAGTGCTTTATCTGCATCAGGAATTTTATTTGCCTTACAATAATTTTGTATGCGTTCTACATACATGGCCCAATCTTCGATGTCACTATCAAAGGTATTAATGTTCCCATGTTTAGGCATCGTTGCAATTTATTGTATTTTTATGTTATCCAAGATGGCAGCTTCCCGCTCTTGTCGTCGTCCTCCGCCCACAAAATGGCGGTTTTCCCGCGCTTGGCGGTCTTCAACCGTCCCCCGACGTTGTCTCCGCTTCACCGCGGCTCTCGCGCCTTCAGTTTCCCCAGACGCTGCGCCTTTTAGCCCGAATGCGGCCCTTATCTCCGGTCGCGATCGATGTCCCCGCGCTGCGCCTCTCGCTCGAAAGCGGCCCGGCCCTTATCTCCGGTCGCGATCGATCTCACCGCCCTTATTCCTCCGTCTTCCCAGCCCCGTCTGCACAGCCAACGCGGTTGACTTTCTGTCGCATCGCTGCCCGGCTTACCCACCACCGAGTTAGAAAGAAGAAAGCTGACAGTCGCTGATGGAGGCTTCGAGGTCAGGATGTCTTCTGCACTCCGGTTTCTCGATGCCTGCCGCTCGACGTGTCTTCCAGTAGGGTGATGAGGGTGGAAACCTCTCTTCGACGTCCTGTCTGTGGACGAAGCCGCCGTAGAAATAACTGCCGCAGGGTAAGAATCGGACTCGTCGCCACTGTTAAGTCTGTGTGTTATAGTGATAATTACTACACAGACTACAAGAGTAAATTCAACAGGTCTTTACTGGTTGGAGGTAGGGACTATACTGAATACAATATTACTACACAGTGCTTATATACCGGTGTGGTCACCACCGGTATTACGTATACAGCAGCCAGAGAAAGTAGTACATCTCTTAAGGTGGAACAGGCTTAAGTTCTCTTAAGGTGGAACAGGTTACATACACCACACTCGGCACACTGACAGCTGTTCTCTTCTTTGCGAGAATGCTGGCAACAGTGGTTCGCCATGTGCTGGCCATCGCTTCACTGTTAAATCGTAGACCCGTGAGAGAGTCGGGTCATTTCTCGTCTCCCTTTCAATGGCAGAATTTGTTACTGGTAGACATTCCACTATGGTAGAGTGGAACATCTCTACTGGGTCTACTGTAGGTGCCTCTTCTACCATCGGCAATGGTAGGCACGATAAACCGTCAGCATTCCCATGCTGCTTTGATCCTTTGTATTCTATGTTGTATTGGTGTGCCCCTAGAAAAAGGGACCACCTCTGTAGCCTTTGCGCTGTCATAATGGGAACACCCTTTTTAGGGTTGAATATGGAGATGAGGGGTTGATGGTCAGTCAACAAGGTAAATTTTTGTCCGTGTAGGTAATGGTTGAATTTCTTCACTCCCCATACCAGGCTGAGAGCTTCCCTGTCGATTTGGGCATAGTTACACTCAGCTGAGTTTAATGAGCGTGACGCAAAAGCTATCGGCCGTTCTGAGCCATCAGGGAATTTATGGGATAATACTGCTCCTATGCCGTAAGGGGATGCATCGCACGCCAGTCTGATTGGCAGTGATGGGTTGTAATGAGCCAAAACTTCTTCGGATGTGATGCGCTATCAATTACTGAGAAAGACTGGAAGTTAAGAGAGTAACAAACAGGCTTTTATTAGCTAAAGAACGAAGGCATGCCTCTAGTGGTCGACCGGTCCTGAATGCCTGGGGAACTGCAGAGCAGCCGCCTTTATACCAGGGCATATGGGTGGAGCCAGGGGCGGAGCCAGCTGAGGCATGCACAGACAGGTACAACAATGGGCAAGAGTGAACAACAGTGAAGTGAACAACAGTGAACAACAGTGGTTTACCACATTCACCCCTTGCTTAAAAAATGAGTCCGACGGGGTGAAGTGTATTAAAAGTTCGTATAATTAAGTCTTTCTGGGGGTCTTGTATCCCGTCGTGATCGTCGTGGCGACGGCTGAGGTGGTGCAGCTTCCGACGCCGAGTCCCGCGTGGGCCGGAGCACTGGCGTGTCGTCCTCATGGGTGTTGAGTTGGTTGGTGATCAATGGCGGGTCACGGGGCCATGGCGTGCCGTCTACAGGGGTTAGGTATGGGTCCGTTGCCGCCGGTGCATTGTGGGTAGCGGTGAAGGGCAATGGTAGTGGGTAGTGGGTGATGTTGGTTTCAGGGGCCCCCGGGGGTGCGAGGTCTCGTATGGAGACTGTGTCCTCCCGCCCGTCCGGGTACACAACGTAGGCATACTGAGGGTTGGCGTGGAGGAGGTTGACCCTCTCAACCAGGGGGGCCATTTTATCGGTCCTCACGTGCTTCCGAAGTAGGACGGGCCCTGGAGACATCAGCCATGGTGGTAGCGAGGTCCCCGATGTGGACTTCCTAGGGAAGACGAACATTTTTTCGTGAGGGGTGGCGTTAGTGATAGTACAGAGCAGTGACCGAATGGAGTGGAGCGCATCGGGGAGGACATCCTGCCAGCGGGAGGTTGGAAGGCCCTTAGATTTTAAGGCTAGCAGGGCGGCCTTCCAATCTGTCGCGTTCTCTCTTTCTACCTGTCCGTTCCCCCGGGGGTTGTAGCTGGTGGTCCTGCTCCTGGCAATACCTCTCACGAGCAGGTACTGGCGGAGTTCGTCGCTCATAAATGATGAGCCCCGGTCGCTATGGATATAGCTGGGGAAACCGAACAAGGCGAAGAGGTCGTTCAGGCATTTAATGACCGTAGCACTGGTCATGTCTGGGCAGGGGATGGCAAACGGAAAACGGGAGTACTCGTCGATGATAGTGAGGAAGTACGCGTTGCGGTCAGAGGAGGGGAGGGGCCCTTTAAAATCGACGCTCAGGCGCTCAAAGGGGCGAGTGGCTTTTATCAGGTGTGCTCTGTCTGGCCTATAAAAGTGCGGTTTGCACTCGGCACAGACTTGGCAGTTCCTGGTCATGGTCCTGACCTCCTCGATGGAGTAAGGCAGGTTGCGGGCCTTGATGAAATGGAAGAACCTGGTGACCCCCGGGTGGCAGAGGTCATTGTGGAGGGCCCGCAACCTGACTGTTAAGTCTGTGTGTTATAGTGATAATTACTACACAGACTACAAGAGTAAATTCAACAGGTCTTTACTGGTTGGAGGTAGGGACTATACTGAATACAATATTACTACACAGTGCTTATATACCGGTGTGGTCACCACCGGTATTACGTATACAGCAGCCAGAGAAAGTAGTACATCTCTTAAGGTGGAACAGGCTTAAGTTCTCTTAAGGTGGAACAGGTTACATACACCACACTCGGCACACTGACAGCTGTTCTCTTCTTTGCGAGAATGCTGGCAACAGTGGTTCGCCATGTGCTGGCCATCGCTTCACTGTTAAATCGTAGACCCGTGAGAGAGTCGGGTCATTTCTCGTCTCCCTTTCAATGGCAGAATTTGTTACTGGTAGACATTCCACTATGGTAGAGTGGAACATCTCTACTGGGTCTACTGTAGGTGCCTCTTCTACCATCGGCAATGGTAGGCACGATAAACCGTCAGCATTCCCATGCTGCTTTGATCCTTTGTATTCTATGTTGTATTGGTGTGCCCCTAGAAAAAGGGACCACCTCTGTAGCCTTTGCGCTGTCATAATGGGAACACCCTTTTTAGGGTTGAATATGGAGATGAGGGGTTGATGGTCAGTCAACAAGGTAAATTTTTGTCCGTGTAGGTAATGGTTGAATTTCTTCACTCCCCATACCAGGCTGAGAGCTTCCCTGTCGATTTGGGCATAGTTACACTCAGCTGAGTTTAATGAGCGTGACGCAAAAGCTATCGGCCGTTCTGAGCCATCAGGGAATTTATGGGATAATACTGCTCCTATGCCGTAAGGGGATGCATCGCACGCCAGTCTGATTGGCAGTGATGGGTTGTAATGAGCCAAAACTTCTTCGGATGTGATGCGCTATCAATTACTGAGAAAGACTGGAAGTTAAGAGAGTAACAAACAGGCTTTTATTAGCTAAAGAACGAAGGCATGCCTCTAGTGGTCGACCGGTCCTGAATGCCTGGGGAACTGCAGAGCAGCCGCCTTTATACCAGGGCATATGGGTGGAGCCAGGGGCGGAGCCAGCTGAGGCATGCACAGACAGGTACAACAATGGGCAAGAGTGAACAACAGTGAAGTGAACAACAGTGAACAACAGTGGTT
The DNA here is from genome assembly GCF_052327205.1 of Somniosus microcephalus. Classification (NCBI taxonomy): domain Eukaryota; kingdom Metazoa; phylum Chordata; class Chondrichthyes; order Squaliformes; family Somniosidae; genus Somniosus; species Somniosus microcephalus. The sequence continues at coordinate 33,968,855 of NC_141001.1, read as the reverse complement.
TACCACATTCACCCCTTGCTTAAAAAATGAGTCCGACGGGGTGAAGTGTATTAAAAGTTCGTATAATTAAGTCTTTCTGGGGGTCTTGTATCCCGTCGTGATCGTCGTGGCGACGGCTGAGGTGGTGCAGCTTCCGACGCCGAGTCCCGCGTGGGCCGGAGCACTGGCGTGTCGTCCTCATGGGTGTTGAGTTGGTTGGTGATCAATGGCGGGTCACGGGGCCATGGCGTGCCGTCTACAGGGGTTAGGTATGGGTCCGTTGCCGCCGGTGCATTGTGGGTAGCGGTGAAGGGCAATGGTAGTGGGTAGTGGGTGATGTTGGTTTCAGGGGCCCCCGGGGGTGCGAGGTCTCGTATGGAGACTGTGTCCTCCCGCCCGTCCGGGTACACAACGTAGGCATACTGAGGGTTGGCGTGGAGGAGGTTGACCCTCTCAACCAGGGGGGCCATTTTATCGGTCCTCACGTGCTTCCGAAGTAGGACGGGCCCTGGAGACATCAGCCATGGTGGTAGCGAGGTCCCCGATGTGGACTTCCTAGGGAAGACGAACATTTTTTCGTGAGGGGTGGCGTTAGTGATAGTACAGAGCAGTGACCGAATGGAGTGGAGCGCATCGGGGAGGACATCCTGCCAGCGGGAGGTTGGAAGGCCCTTAGATTTTAAGGCTAGCAGGGCGGCCTTCCAATCTGTCGCGTTCTCTCTTTCTACCTGTCCGTTCCCCCGGGGGTTGTAGCTGGTGGTCCTGCTCCTGGCAATACCTCTCACGAGCAGGTACTGGCGGAGTTCGTCGCTCATAAATGATGAGCCCCGGTCGCTATGGATATAGCTGGGGAAACCGAACAAGGCGAAGAGGTCGTTCAGGCATTTAATGACCGTAGCACTGGTCATGTCTGGGCAGGGGATGGCAAACGGAAAACGGGAGTACTCGTCGATGATAGTGAGGAAGTACGCGTTGCGGTCAGAGGAGGGGAGGGGCCCTTTAAAATCGACGCTCAGGCGCTCAAAGGGGCGAGTGGCTTTTATCAGGTGTGCTCTGTCTGGCCTATAAAAGTGCGGTTTGCACTCGGCACAGACTTGGCAGTTCCTGGTCATGGTCCTGACCTCCTCGATGGAGTAAGGCAGGTTGCGGGCCTTGATGAAATGGAAGAACCTGGTGACCCCCGGGTGGCAGAGGTCATTGTGGAGGGCCCGCAGTCTATCAACCTGTGCGTTGGCACATGTACCTCGCGATAGAGCATCCGGGGGCTCATTGAGTTTCCCGGGCCGGTACAAGATATCGTAATTGTACGTGGAAAGTTCAATTCTCCACCTCAAAATCTTGTCGTTTTTGATTTTGCCCCTCTGCTTGTTATTAAACATAAAAGCAACTGAACGCTGGTCAGTGAGTAGGGTGAATCGTTTTCCGGCCAGGTAATGCCTCCAATGTCGCACAGCTTCCACAATGGCCTGGGCCTCCTTTTCGACAGAGGAGTGTCTGATTTCGGAGCCTTGGAGGGTTCGTGAAAAGAAGGCCACGGGCCTTCCCGCCTGGTTAAGGGTAGCGGCCAGGGCAAAGTCGGACGCATCGCTCTCCACCTGGAAGGGGATGGACTCGTCCACCGCGTGCATGGTGGCTTTAGCAATGTCCTCTTTGATACGGTGGAAGGCTAAGCAGGCCTCTGCCGCCAGGGGAAAAGAGGTGGACTTGATAAGTGGACAGGCTTTGTCCGCATAATTAGGGACCCACTGGGCGTAGTAGGAGAAAAACCCCAGGCATCTCTTCAGGGCCTTGAGGCAGTGGGGCAGGGGGAGGTCCATAAGGGGACGCATCCGGTCGGGGTCGGGGCCGATGACTCCGTGTTCCACAACACAGCCAAGGATAGCGAGGCGGGTTGTGCGGAATATGCACTTCTCCTTGTTATACGTAAGGTTTAGGAGTTGGGCAGTGCGGAGGAATTTGTCGAGGTTGGCGTCATGGTCCTGCAGGTCATGGCCGCAGATGGTCACATTGTCCAGGTAGGGAAAAGTGGCCTGCAACGCATTCTGGTCGACCATCCGGTCCATCTCCCTTTGGAAAACGGAGACCCCGTTGGTGACGCCGAAGGAAACCCGAAGGAAGTGGTAGAGGCGGCCGTTTGCCTCGAAGGCAGTATACTGGCAGTCCTCATAGCGGATAGGGAGTTGGTGATATGCTGACTTAAGGTCAATGGTGGAGAATATGCGGTATTGTGCGATCTGATTGACCGTATCAGATATGCGGGGGAGGGGGTATGCGTCCAGTTGGGTATATCGATTAATTGTTTGGCTGTAGTCAATGACCAAGCGCTGCTTCTCGCCAGTCTTGATGACCACAACCTGGGCTCGCCAGGGGCTGGTGCTAGCTTCAATAATCCCCTCCTTCAGGAGCCGCTCCACCTCAGATTTAATAAAAACTCTGTCACCAGCGCTGTATCGCCTGCTTTTGGTGGCGATGGGCTTACAGTCGTGGGCGAGGTTAGCGAACAACGGGGGGGGGGGTGACTTTAAGCGTGGAGAGGCTGCAAAAGGTGCGCGGCGGGCAATTTGAAAACTGCTGGTTGCACACTGTGAGTGGGGGAAGGGATCCACCGTACGCCATCGTGACACTCTTAAGGTGGCACTGAAAATCCAACCCCAGTAGAACGGCAGCGCAGAGATGGGGCAGGAAAAGCAGTTTAAAGTTTCTGTACTCTGTGCCCCTCACCGAAAGGGTCACCACGCAGTAGCCGCCGACGTCCGCTGAATGGGACTTGGAGGCCATAGAGACCCGGTGGCGCGCTGGCAGGACCGGGAGAGAGTAACGCCGCACCGTGTCGGGGTGGATAAAGCTCTCCGTGCTCCCGCAGTCGAAAAGGCAGGTTGTGGCGCGGCCATTTACCTTAATGTCCATCATGGACCTGGCTAGTTGGTGAGGTCTAGATTGGTCCAGTGTAACGGAGGCCAGCGTAGGGTCAGGCATGTCGCTGCAGTCATCAGGTGAGGCGGTGGGTGAGTCGGGGGCCCGTTGCAAAAATGGCGGCCGGAACGGATCACCCACGGTCGAAGGCGTCCAAGATGGCGTCCAAGATGGCGGCGCCCATGATCCACACGCGGCTGGAGGCGTACAAGATGGCATCCAAGATGGCGGCGTCCAAGATGGCGGCCCGCTCGGCCCACACGCGGCACTGCTGGAGTTTGGGGTAGGTTTAGCCTTGCAGACGCTGGCGTAGTGCCCTTTCTTCCCACAACCAGAGCAAGTAGCGTTTCTCGCCGGGCAGCGCGCTCTGGGGTGTTTGGCTTGGCCACAGAAGTAACACTTCGGGCCCCGGGACATCGCTGCAGAAGTTGGGCCATTGGCGGGATGTGACGGGGGTGGCGCGGTGCAGGGTGGCGGTCCTACCGTGTCCCAGGATGGCGGTGCCCGCGCCATCTACGATGCGGCCGCGCGGTCAGGGGAGTAGGCGTCCATATTCCGGTGGGCCACATCTAGCGAGAGTGCGAGGGCCGTGGCCTTCTTCAGGTCGAGTTCGTCCTGCTCCAACAGTCTCTGCCGGGTGTAGTTGGACCTGAGGCCCGCGACGAAGGCGTCCCGGACAAGTTCCTCCGTGTACACCGCGGCCGACACCTCTTTACATTTGCAGGCCCGGCCGAGCACCTTCAGCGCCCGTAGGTATACCTCCATCGATTCCCCGGGTTGCTGTTTGCGGGACCCCAGGAGGTGTCTGGCGTAAACCTCATTTACCGGGCATGCGTACTGTTCTTTAAGGAGGTCGAGAGCACCCTTGCAGGTAGTCGCATCTTGGATGAGCGAATAAGCTTGGTGGTTCACCTTGGAGGTCAGAATTTTTAGTTTGTCGCCATCGTTTTGAACAGTTTCGACGGAGGCTTCTATGTAAAATTCGAAGCATCGCAGCCAGCGTGCGAACTTGGCAGATGAATCCGCCTCTTGAGGGCCTAGTTCCAGGCGTGCTGGTTTGAGGATTTGCTCCATCGAAAAAAAGTTTCAGCTAATAAAATTGATGCGCTATCAATTACTGTGAAAGGCTGGAAGTTAAGAGAGTAACAAACAGGCTTTTATTAGCTAAAGAACGAAGGCATGCCTCTAGTGGTCGACCGGTCCTGAATGCCTGGGGAACTGCAGAGCAGCCGCCTTTATACCAGGGCACATGGGTGGAGCCAGGGGCGGAGCCAGCTGAGGCATGCACAGACAGGTACAACAATGGGCAAGAGTGAACAACAGTGAAGTGAACAACAGTGAACAACAGTGGTTTACCACATTATGTGATTAAGTCTTTGCATTTATGGAAGGCACGTTTACAGTCTTCGTTCCATTTCCAAATCACTCCTGTTTGTAGAAGTTCATTAAGAGGGTGTAGAAGAGTTGATAAGTTCGGTAAAAATTTATGATAGTAATTTATTAATCCCAGGAACGACCTTAATTGTGAAACATTTTCAGGTGCTGGGGCTTTTATGACCGCTTCAATTTTTTCAGGTGACTTATGCAACCCTTCATTATTAATTTTGTGGCCACAATATGATATCTGATTTTGGAAAAATTCGCACTTGGGGCGATTTGCTCGTAGGCCCCGTTCTTTCAGCCTAGTGAGCACCTGCTCCAAATTGGCAAGGTGCTCGTTGTCGTTTTCTCCTGTTACAAGGATGTCGTCTAGGTAGCATTGAGTCCCCGGAATCCCTTGCAGGACTTGCTCCATAGCTCTTTGCCAGATAGCTGGAGCTGATGCTACTCCAAAAACCAGTCGATTGTACTGGTACAGGCCTTTGTGTGTGTTTATCATGAGATACATTTTAGAGGCCTCCTCAACCTCCATCTGTAGATATGCCTGTGCCAAGTCAATTTTGGTGAAACGTTTCCCTCCGGATAGTGAGGCGAAAATATCTTCTATCCTCGGAAGAGGATACTGTACCGTGTGAAGGATCGGGTTTACAGTCACCTTGAAGTCTCCACAGATGCGAATTTTTCTCTGTTCTTCAGATTTATCATTATTCAATGCTTTTTTCATGACTGGAACGATGGGTGTTGCCCACTCGCTCCAATCTATTTTGGATAACACGCCTGCCTTTTCCAAATTCTCCAGCTCTGCCTCGACTGCTGGACGAATTGCGTATGGCACCGGTCTTGCCTTAAAAAATTTGGGAATTGCTGCATCTTCCACTTTTATTGAGGCGGTGATGCCTTTCAAGGTTCCTAGTTTCTCTTGAAACACTTCTTTGGCGTTGGCCAAGATGTCTTTTAATCATTCAGGTATAATGTCATCATTGGTTTTTTTCTTACTGGTCACCGTCAGTGCCTGAATGGAGTGCCAGTCTAAACGTATCTTTCTGATCCATTCACGTCCCAACAACGGTGGACCACCATCTTGTAGAATGTATAAATACAACTTTTGTATTTCTTTGCCGTTGTATACAACAGGCACCCTTATTTTTCCTTTGGGGTATACTTTCTGCCCCGTATATGTTTTTAAGATAATGGATGTGTCTTTTAGAGGTATATGCGAAAATAGCCTCTCATAATCCCGTCGATTTATTACGGTTAGAGCTGATCCTGTATCTAGCTCCATTTTAACTGGGGACCCTGCTATCGTGAGGGTAACCCAAATGGTTTGGTAATCATCTTTGGCAAGTACATTATGTAATTTGAGACAGCTTAGTCTCTTGTTTTCGGAGTCGCTATCGCTCTTTTGGTCTTCGGAGCTACTGTCTGTCATCATTTGTACCTTCCTGTACTTTAGTTTATTGATTTTTTTTTTTCTGTCTGTGGATTTATTTTGTCCAGATCAGCATACCCGTGCAATGTGTCCAATCTTTCCACATTGCCTGCATGCTTTGTCCTTGAACCAGCAGTCCCTCTGGTTATGGGTGGATCTGCCGCAGCGATAACATCTTTCGAAGCCCTGTGTCATTTCATGGGTGCCGAAGACCTGTGTCTTTTGTTGTATCTCTGCAGCTCCTCTTACTGCTGCTTCGTATGATACAGCCATACTGAAAGCTTTGTCCAATGTTAAATCTTTTTCAGAAAGCAGCCTTTTTTGTGTTCCTTCACTTAAGAGATCGCAAACGAATTTGTCTCGAAGATAATCTGATAGTCCTGCCCCGAATTGGCAGTACTTTGATAGCTTTCTTAATTCGGTTAGGTAATCAGCGTTACTTTCATTCTTGTGTTGATTTCTCTTGAAGAATTTGAATCGTTCCGCTATCAGCAGCAGTGTTGGGTTTAAGTGCTCCTGCAGGGTATCAACAATTTCTTTAAAATTCTTGTCCTTTGGTTTGGCTGGAGTGATTACATTTCGTAACAGCCTGTATGCCTTTGCGCCCATTAGGTTCAGCAGTACTGAAGCTTTTTTTTCATCTTCTATTCCATTTGCAGTGCAATATACCTCTACTCTTTCCATGTATGTGGTCCAATCCTCTATTTCGCTATCAAAAGCATCAATATTGCCAGACTTAGGCATTTCAGAAAAGATATGGCGCTTCCCGCGCTTTTCTTTCTTTTCTGCAGCAAAGATATGGCGCTTCCCGCGCTTTCCCGCCGCTGCTGCCGATGACAACGCTGTTTCCCGCGGTTTCCATTCTTTTTTTTTCTTTTTTTATTTACAGTTGGAGACTCGTTCCCGCCGGACTTTCTCTCTAGGTCTGAACGCTGACCTGCTTGCCGCGCCAGCCGTCTCCCGAGTGCTCCCTCCCAGTCCGTTATTGCTTGCCTCCGATTTCACTGCCTGTCTCAGCTGTAGAGCCAGCCGCTGGAGCCCCAGCCTGACGCCCAGGAAGGATTAGCGCAGTACCTGCCACCAGCTTGGCCAGCTGGTGAAACCACAGCTTCTCTCACTTTCTTGAGTCTTCTGGACGCCCGAGGAATCGATGTCCTTGAGGTGCTGCCGAATTGCAGGTAAGTCCGTTTCCACTTCGTCGCCACTGTAGTGTCCGTGTGTTGATAAAGACATTGAAGACAGGAGTTGGTTCATAGGTGTTTACTAAGCAAAGTCTGGGGGGGGTTCTAACGGATATCCACAATATACAGGCTTATATAGCCCGAGTGGCAATTACCGGCATTACAGCACACCTGGGGCTCTTAAAGGCACATACACTACAGTAGGCACTTGGGTGTTTTAGCCAATGTCCATGTAAGGTTTCTATTAATGTGCTATCAAACATTGAAATCTTTATTTTCAACACTTTGCATTCTTGGACAGATTTGTATGCACCTTTAGAAGTGGCTTAGTGAGTTGCAGTGAATGGTGAGACATAACGGTACCCCCCGCAATGCTGATGCATGTGAAAGGAATGGCTTGGGCATTGTAGGGATGCTTTATGTTGTTGGTGTGTGGTGGCGCATCATGTGGCAGCTAGGTGCACAGTGTCAAGTGAAGTAAATGTGGACATGGTGAGGCCATCCCTGGCCTCCTGGGCAGCAACGTGGTTGGGTGCTGATGCCCTCTGTCCTAGAAACATAGAAGATAGGAGCAGGAGTAGGCCATTCGGCCCCTCGAGCCTGCTCCGCCATTCAATGCGATCATGGCTGATCATCCAAATTCAGTACCCGGTCCCTGCTTTCTCCCCATACCCCTTGATCCCTTTAGCTTTAAGAAATATGTCCAACTCCTTCTTGAATATATTTAATGAACTGGCCTCCACCGCCTTCTGTGGTAGAGAGTTCCACAGGTTCACCATGCTCTGGGTGAAGAAATTCCTCCTCATTTCTGTCCTAAATGGCCTACCCTTTATCCTTAGACCGTGTCCCCTGGTTCTGGACTCCCCGACCATCGGGAACATCCTTCCTGCATCTAGTCTGTCCAGTCCTGTCAGAATTTTATAAGTTTCAATGAGATCACCTCTCATTCTTCTAAACTCCAGCGAGTACAATCCCAATCGACCCAATCTCTCCTCATACGTCATTCCTGCCATCCCAGGTATCAGCCTGGTGAATCTTCGCTGAACTCCTTCCATGGCAAGAACATCCTTCCTCAGATAAGGCGACCAAAACTGCACACAATACTCAAGATGTGGTCTCACCAAGGCCCTGTACAACTGCAGCAAGACATCGTTGTTCCTGTACTCAAACCCTCTCACTACGAAGGCCAACATACCATTTGCCTTCTTAACCGCCTGCTGCACCTGCATGCTTACCTTCAGCGACTGGTGCACAAGGACACCCAGGTCTCGTTGCACTTCCCCTTCTCCCAATCTATTGCCATTTAGATAATAATCTGCCTTCCTATTTTTGCCACCAAAGTGGACAACCTCACATTTATCCACATTATATTGCATCTGCCATGTTTCTGCCCAATCACCCAACATGTCCAAATCATCCTGGAGTTTCTCGACATCCTCCTCACAGCACACCCACCCACCCAGCTTTGTGTCGTCTGCAAATTTGGAGATATTACATCTAGTTCCCTTGTCTAGATCATTAATATATATTGTGAATAGCTGGGGTCCAAGGACCGATCCCTGCGGTACCCCATTAGTCACTGCCTGCCACTTGGAAAAGGACCCGTTTATTCCAATTCTTTGCTTTCTGTCTGCCAACCAGTTCTCTATCCAAGTCAATACCTTGCCCCCAATCCCATGTGCCTTAACTTTACACGCTAGTCTCTGTGCGGAGAATGTTGGTGTTGTTGTTGGTGCTGCTGGTGTTGGAGCTGATCATGGTGCGAATCTGAGGACCAAGGTAAGAGAGTTTCAAGGGCGCGCATGCTGATGGAATAGATGGCAGGTGAAGTAGAAATGACAGAAGCGATCTGTCAATGGTGGGAGAGGTAATTAGGTCAGACTGGATGGAGATTTGTGTAAAGACTTGCAGCATCCTGAATCTGTAGTGGAAATGCAGTTTAGAGAAGCTAGTGGTTAAGGGTACATGTCTCAATCAGCTGGGAGCTTTGACTTGACATTTGAATCTGTCAACCCATCAGCTGATTCAATGGCCACTGACCTCCCGCCTCAGCTTCACAGACGAGGTCTAGGCACAGTGGAAAATCAGTGGGTGACCTGTCAAATCCAAAAAGTTGGGGGAAAAAACAGTGATAAATGTCTGTAAACAAGCCACTAATAATTTTAATTGCCTCCCCGCCGCAGCCTGTCAGGTCTGCTCAGACCCGACATTGGGAAAGCCCAGTGTGTGTGTTTTGACAGTGGTTTCCCAACCCACTGTCAATCATTTTAAATTTAACAGCTGACCTGCCACCCATCTCATCCGCTGAGTACCAGCAAAATTCCGGCCTTTATTTTTCTTTCTGTATCTAATCTTACTCTAATCCACCCTATTTCCTTCTCTGTCATTCATTTTCTATCCTTATATTTCATTGGTTAAGCAGATAGACTATTGGTCCAGTCGTTCACCAAGGTCTCAGATTCTCCGTTTACCTTTCAGTTCACACTTCCAGCAATTTGCGCTGCAAAAATAATTGGAACTGAAGGGTGAGGAAAAAAATCCAACTCACGGTCGCACATCACGAGATGCCCCGCTGCAGACAATTCTGGACCAATAATTTTGTTTTTTGCTTTGATGTCTGAACGGAGACAAAGGAAAATCAAAAGGGTATCTTTCACAACTAAATACAGCTGCCAATCACAAACAGGTTTCAAAGGTATACAGACAGCCTGACCAGCAAGGCAATTCACATCCATTCAGGATTTGCCAAAAGAGACTTGCTCACAGAAGTCCCGTTGGGACAATTACAAACCCATGAAAAAATGTAAGCAATTGCTGGCCCACTGATCAATATTGTGCTTCTTTCAACTGGTTTCATGTTGCACTGTTTTCCCAGACACCTTTCCCAGTAATCAATGTTATTATTCTGTGAGTGCTTTAACATTTTCTCACCTTATCCACACAGGGGCACAAGGACAGCAAACAATCGCTCTCAGCATGCAGCACCAAATTTAAAGTGATCAAAATACTGTGGTAGCTACAATCTCCTTAATAATATATATATATAGTTAGAGATATAACATGAAGCAGGGCATTTCTGCAATTATTTTTCACAGCTGCCTCTTTGAATCTCTCTCTTACTAAAGAGCCACTCCAATAACACAAATTGATATCAGTAGAACGCATATTAGGGGAAAAGGGATCCCCAAAAGGAGGGTCTTCATAGCACTGAAAACAGGAAACTCTCCTCTTAGGTAGGATTGATGGGAGAACTATAATATGCAAATGTGATATGGCAAAACATCCATTAGCCACAATAATAGAACCCCCACTCCGTCAAAATGAAACTTGTTAGATTATTGAGACCCCATAAATTCTGATCTTGTATGATTGGCATAGTAATACATGTTACAGCACAAAAACCAATATTTCAACACTGCAAGTTTAATAAAAGATGTTTTCTGGGTCTTCTAAATATCTTTAATAGGGAAAAATCCTGCATCATATGAATGCTTGATTTGGTGACCCATTGAGCTGATTACCTCTAGCACAATGGAAGAAGTAAAAAATGTCTAGAGGATGATTGGGCTTCACCTATTGTCCTTGAACAGAGGATGGCTCAATATAATTTAGAAAGGACTCACTGCTACAGATTACTGACACTCTGGGTACATTTTCTGGCTTTGAATTAGTTTAGTACACACCAGCAAGGTGACTGTGATAAAGGTAAATTATCCCTCCTCGTCCTTCTTGACTTGTCTGCAGCCTTTGACACGGTTGACCAGTCCATCCTTCTCCAACGCCTCTCCACCGTCATCCAGCTGGGTGGGACTGCATTCGCCTGGTTCCATTCTTATCTATCTAATCGTAGCCAGAGAATCACCTGCAATGGCTTCTCTTCCCGCTCCCACATCGTTAGCTCTGGTGTCCCCCAAGGATCTATCCTTGGCCCCATCCTATTCCTCATCTACATGCTGCCCCTTGGCAACATCATCCGAAAACACAGTGTCAGTTTCCACATGTACACCGATGACACCCAGCTCTACCTCACCACCATAATATTGATATTGAGTTCAACAACTTCAGATCATAACCTCAGCCCCTATTATATTTTTATATTTTTTATCCACACTTTTGGTTTGTGCCTTTTCCTTTTTTTTTCTCTCTCCCACATGACAGCTGTCTTTCACTCTGCCAGCGCATTTCACACTTCATTTAGAGCCATTGTTTGTTTCTTTACCTGTCCTATTACTATCTCGCCTCACCTTGAATATCTCTTAATGTCGCTTCTTTCATCCCCTCCCCCATTTCCCAGCCCCCAAACTGCCTTTTGTTTCATTTCCTGCCTTTTCTCTCAGTTCTGTAGAAGGGTTTTGACCCAAAACGTTGACTCTATTTCTCTCTCCACGGATGTTGCCTGGCCTGCTGAGTTTTTCCAGCATTTTCTGTTGTTATTTCGGATTTCCAGCATCTGCAGTATTTTGCTACCTCACCACCACTTCTCTCGACCCCTCCACAATCTCTAAATTGTCAGACTGCTTGTCCGACTTCCAGTTCTGGATGAGCAGAAATTTTCTCCAATTGAATATTGGGAAGACCGAAGCCATTGTTTTCAGTCCTAGCCACTGACTCCATCCCTCTCCCGAACATCTGTCTGAGGCTGAACAACACTGTTCGCAACCTTGGTGTCATATTTGACCCTGAAATGAACTTCCGACCACATATCTGCAGCATAACTAAGACTGCCTATTTCCATCTCCGTAACATCACCCGTCTCTCCCCTTGCCTCAGCTCATCCGCTGCTGAAACCCTCATCCATGCCTTTGTTACCTCTAGACTTGACTATTCCAATGCACTCCTAGCTAGCCTCCCACATTCTACCCTACGTAAACTTGAGGCCCTCCAAAACTCGGCTGCCCGTGTCCTAACTTGCACCAAGTCCCGTTCACCCATCACCCCTGTGCTCGCTGACCTACATTGGCTCCCGATTAAGCAATGCTTCGATTTCAAAATTCTCATCCTTGTTTTCAAATTCCTCCATGGCCTTGCCCCTCCCTATCTCTGTAATCTCCTTCAGCCCCACAAACCTCCAAGATATCTGCGCTCCTCTAAATCTGCCCCCTTGAGCATCCCTGATAGTAATCGCTCAACCATTGGTGGCCGCGTCTTCTGTTGCCTAGGCCTTAAGCTCTGGAATTCCCTGCCTAAACCTCTCTGCCTCGCTACCTCTCTTTCCTCCTTTAAGACACTCTTTAAAACCTTTTTCTTTGACCAAGCTTTTGGTCACCTACCCTAATTTCTCCTTATGTGGCTCAGTGTCAAATTTGTTCTATCATAATGCTCCTGTGAAATGCCTTAGGACATTTTACTACGTTAAAGGCGCTATATAAATTGTTGTTGTTGTTGAAATATATGGTAACAGAGAGGGTGATGCTGCAGGAGATTGAGCAAAATCTTTCCCATACCATCCCAGAAAGGCAGTTCCGCTGTTCAGAACAAACCTTAACCGAGCCTATCCCATAGTTCCCAATGAGGCACAAGACTCAGAGAGGAGACCTTCAAAGCCTATTGGAGAGAACCTGGTGCCAAGGGGAAATCACCTAAACTGGCACATTGTCTCCCCCCTCCCCGCCACCCCCCCACCCCCTCCCCGCCCCCAGATTTCATATCCTATTGACAAAGAATACAGAAGTACTGTCTCCTGTCATACCAACAAAAAATACAAATCTTCCAGTGTACAACAAGAGGAAAAAAGGGGCGTTCCTCTCTTAATTGTGCTGCTGGTAAGTTAGCAGTTTACTTATCGATAAGAGTAGCAGGATGTTCAGACTGTCTGTTTTGATTTTACCAGGTAGAACAAGATCAATTTACAAAAATAATTCGTGCAGCAAACTGAGTCTCCTATTGTTGGACTCCAATACATCCCACACTGACAATGAACTCAGTGTGGAAATAATTAACCCTGTTTGTAAATAGTGGGCACTGATATAGCACTTAATATGGCTTTAATTATTATGAACAATCAGAATCAATACAAAGCAATCAATAACAGAGAATGCTGTAATCAAAGCCAATGCTTATTTAGCATTATAGTCAGCAGCGTATAAGCCTCTAACCTGGAAGAAAATTGGGGAGAGCATGGTTTCTATCAGGCTCCAGCGCTGAGGAATCACAAATATCTGCATGATTGCTGATAAGAGTGTAGGAATTGGAAATTCCTTGTGTTTTGTGCAAAGCCAAAAGTCATAATTCCACAAATATGGTACAGTTCCCGTTATAAAATTTTAATTCTATTAATTTTAGGTACTTGTAAGAACATATTGGCTGTTGATACAGAGAAGACATAAAGCCGATTATTGTATAGTTAAATGAACATAGAATAAAGCCTTATCATCTACCAGCTAAGCAATGTTGCCTTCAGGGTTGAGAAACAACTGCAGTCAATGCCCGAGTTTGCTCATGCAGATAATCAATTCAATTCAATTCAAATCACTTTATTGGCATGATAAGGTACATCTTATGTTGCCAAAGCATCAAAATACATTTATGGTTGAACACATAAACGCAGTTCTATTCATACAGTGTATAAACAGGTATATCCCTGAGTGTATAAATATACATTCGCATTATTTATATATACTCTTTTCTTAGTTTACTGGTTGTCCCTCTGTTCATCTCATACCATATTAGGGACGGAGTACATCCAGCTAAATGCTCATGGCCATGGAGGGTATGGAGAAAGATTCCTATGCAGAGCTAAGGAAGAACCCAGAAAGAAATGATTCTGAAACACTAGCAGGGGAGAAGTACTTGACATGTAAAACTGCTGGCACAAAGAAGGAGGATCAGACTCTATGACAGATAAGAACATTAACACTAAGTCTGTGTCTTGGCCAGAAGCAAAGATGATGGAACCAAAATAGTCACCAGAGTCTTTTGTGAACTTTACAGGGTACGGTAGAATAGCGAAATAACAACAGAAAATGCTGGAAATACTCAGCAGGCCAGGCAACATCCGTGGAGAGAAATTAGAATCGACGTTTCGGGTCTAACCCTTTTTCAAAACTGGAAAGGAAATGAAATAGATCGAAAGGCAGGGCTGGGGAGGGAACAAAAGAAGTGAATAGACATTAAGAGGTATTCAAAACGAGACGAGATGGTGATAGGACTAGTAAAGAGACAAAAGACGACTCAGATTAGATGTGAAGTGCACTGGCAGAATGAGAGACAGCTGCCATGTAAAAAAAGAGGAGTGGGGGGGGGGGGGAGGAAAAACCCAAAACAAAGGGGTGGAAAAAAAATAAAAAATAAAATTTAAGTAAAAATGTGATCGGGGCCAAGGTTATGATCTGAAATTGTTGAACTCGATATTGAGTCCGGAAGGCTGCAAAGTGCCTAATCGGAAGATGAGGTGCTGTTCCTCGAGTTTACGTTGAGCTTCCGTGGAACAATACAAGAGGCCAAGGACGGTGAGGTCCGAGTGGGAATGGAGCGGTGAATTAAAATGACAGGCGACCGGAAGCTCGGGGTCACCCTTACGGACTGAACGGAGGTGTTCCGCAAAGCGGTCACCCAATCTGCGTTTGGTCTCCCCAATGTAGAGGAGACCGCATCGTGAGCAGCAAATACGGTATACTAGATTGCAAGAAGTACAAGTAAATCGCTGTTTTACCTGGAACCTACCTCCCTCTGAACTTGCAGCACTCCATTCTCTTAGATCCAACCCTGACATTGTCATTAAACCTACTGACAAGGGTGGTGCTGTTGTTGTTTGGCGAACTGACCTCTACCTAGCGGAAGCTGAACGCCAACTCTCCGACACATCCTCCTACCTCCACCTGGACCATGACCCCACTACCGAACATCAAACCACCGTTTCCAAGACTGTCACAGACCTCAACTCCTCTGGAGATCTTCCCCCCGCGGCCACCAACCTCATAGTTCCCCAACCCCGCACAGCCCACTTCTACCTCCTTCCCAAGATCCACAAACAGGACTGCCCTGGTAGACCCATCGTTTCAGCCTGTTCCTGCGCCACGGAACTTATCTCTTCCTATCTCGACTCTATCTTTTCTCCCCTTGTCCAGTCTCTTCCCACCTACATCCGCGACTCTTCGGACGCCCTCCGCCACTTTAACAGTTTCCAGTTTCCTGGCCCCAACCGCTTCCTTTTCACCATGGACGTACAATCCCTCTACACCTCCATCCCCCACCAGGATGGCCTGAGGGCGCTCCGCTTCTTCCTTGAACAGAGGCCCGACCAGTCCCCATCCACCACTACCCTCCTCTGCCTGGCTGAACTTGTTCTCACATTGAACAACTTCTCCTTTAACTCCACTCATTTCCTCCAAATCAAAGGTGTTGCTATGGGTAGCCACATGGGTCCTAGCTATGCCTGCCTTTTCGTGGGATATGTGGAACACTCTTTGTTCCAGTCCTACTCAGGTCCCCCACCTCACCTCTTTTTCCGATACATTGATGACTGTATCGGTGCCATTTCCTGCTCGCGCCCCGAACTAGACAATTTCATTCACTTTGCCTCCAATTTCCACCCTTCCCTCACCTTCACATGGTCCATCTCTGACTCTTCCCTTCCCTTCCTCGACTTCTCCATCTCCATCTCTGGGGATAGGTTATTGACCAATATTCACTACAAGCCCACTGACTCCCACAGCTACCTGGACTATACTTCCTCCCAACCCACCTCCTGTCAGGACTCTATTCCATTCTCCCAGTTTCTCTGCCTCCGCCGCATCTGCTCTGATGATGCCACCTTCCACACCAGTGCTTCCAACATGTCTTCCTTTTTCCTCAACCGAGGATTCCCCTCTACCGTGGTTGACATGGCCCTCGACCGGGTCCGTTCTATCTCCCGCACTTCTGCCCCTCCCTCCTGTAACCACGATAGGGTTCCCCTTGTCCTCACCTTTCACCCCACCAGCCTCCACATTCAACGGATCATCCTCCGCCATTTCCGCTACCTCCAAAGTGATCCCACCACCAAACGCATCTTCCCCTCCCCTCCCCTTTCAGCATTCCGTAGGGACCACTCCCTCCGAGACACCCTAGTCCACTCCTCTATCACCCCCAGCACCCCTTCCCCTTTGCCTGGCACCTTCCCGTGCAAGCGCAGGAGATGTAACACCTGCCCCTATGCCTCCCCCCTTCCCACTGTCCAGGGCCCCAAACACCCCTTCCAGGTAAAACAGCGATTTACTTGTACTTCTTGCAATCTAGTATACTGTATTCGCTGCTCACGATGCGGTCTCCTCTACATTGGGGAGACCAAACGCAGATTGGGTGACCGCTTTGCAGAACACCTCCGTTCAGTCCGTAAGGGTGACCCCGAGCTTCCGGTCGCCTGTCATTTTAATTCACCGCTCCATTCCCACTCTGACCTCACCGTCCTTGGCCTCTTGCATTGTTCCACGGAAGCTCAACGTAAACTCGAGGAACAGCACCTCATCTTCCGATTAGGCACTTTGCAGCCTTCCGGACTCAATATCGAGTTCAACAATTTCAGATCATAACCTCGGCCCCTATCACATTTTTACTTAAATTTTTTTTTTCCCTACCCCTTTGTTTTGAGTTTTCCCTCCCCCGCCCCCCCCCACCTCCTCTTTTTTTTACATGGCAGCTGTCTCTCATTCTGCCAGTACGTTTCACACCTAATCTGAGCTGTCTTTTGTCTCTTTACTAGTCCTATCACCATCTCGTCTCGTTTTGAATACCTCTTAATGTCTATTCACTTCTTTTGTTCCCTCCCCAGCCCTGCCTTTCAATCTATTTCAATTCCTTTCCAGTTTTGAAAAAGGGTTAGACCCGAAACGTCGATTCTAATTTCTCTCCACGGATGTTGCCTGGCCTGCTGAGTTTTTCCAGCATTTTCTGTTGTTATTTCGGATTTCCAACATCTGCAGTATTTTGCTATCGTCACGGTAGAATAGTGGTTATGTTACTGGACTAGTAATCCAGAGGCCTGGACTAATGATCTGGAGACATGAGTTCCCCACCACGGCAGCTGGGGAATTTAAATTCAGTTAATTAAATAAATCTGGAATAAAAAGATAATGGCCCAGAAATTCAGGTCTCCACGGGTGAGTACGCACGGGGTACTCACCCGTAAGCCCAATGGAAGTGCCGGTTTCCTGCATGCACTGTGCGTGCGCGGGAAACCGGCACTTCCGTTCCCCTGAAAGGGGTTCAGAGGTCGAACGCGTGCGCAGGAGAGGATGCGCGCACTTACGTTTTTTTTGCAGGTTTTCCCGGGAGGGTAAGTCTCCAGAAGTTACACATATAAAAAGCAGTCACAAGGTCTGTTTTTTGCAAGGTAAGTGGTGAATTAATTTAAATTAAAACTTTTTTTCCACAAGTTTATTATTTTAAAATACTTTAAAGAAAGGTAAGTTTATTTTTAGCCCCGTTAGAGAAAAAAAAAAATTCAAAATTTAAATTATTGTTTAAAATAGTTATTTCATGTAATTTATAGTTTATTATTTTAAAAATGTGATTTAAAAAAAAAATTATTTGAAGATTTAGTGATGTTTTGGGGCTTATAGTATTTATAAGTTTGACAGCCCTTCCTGTCAAACTTATGAATGAAGCATTCCCTGCTCCAATTGGCTCCCCATGGCCCACGTGATCCCAGGGAACGCGTCGAACTAACTGCGCCCCTGGGATACGCAAGCACTGCGCGCCGGCAGTTGGAGGAGGCCCAGGATCGCAATTCCACGGGGGCCCATAGCTCAACGGCCGGCGCACAAGGTAAGTGCAGGTCGGGGGCTTGCACCCGCGGGAAGCCCCCGACCCAAGTTTCTGGGCCAGTATCAGTAATGGTGACCATGAAACTACCGGATTGTCATAAAAACCCATCTGGTTCACTAATGTCCTTTAGGGAAGGAAATCTGCCGTCATTACCTGGTCTGGCCTATATGTGACTCCAGACCCACAGCAATGTGGTTGACTCTTAACTGCCCTCTGAAATGACCCAGCAAGCCACTCAGTTGTACCAAGCCGCTGCAAAGAACTATACTAAGAAGAAAACTGGACGGACCACCTGGCATCGACCTCGGCACCGGACACGTCAAAGGCTCACCCAGCCCAGTTGACCCTGCAAAGTCCTCCTCACTAACATCTGGGGACTCAAGCAACAGCCTGACATAGTCATACTCTCAGAATCATACCTTTCAGCCAATGTCCCAAACTCCTCCATCACCATCCCTGGGTATGTCCTGTCCCACCGGCAGGACAGACCCACTAGAGGTGGTGGCACAGTGGTATACAGATGGGAGGGAGTGGCCCTGGGAGTCCTCAACATTGATTCTGGACCCCATGAAGTCGCATGGCATCAGGTCAAATATGGGTAAGCAAACCACCTACTGCCCTCCCTCAACTGATGAATCAGTACTCCTCCATGTTGAACACCACTTGGAAGAAGTACTGATCAAGGGCTCAGAACACACTCTGGGTGGGGGACTTCAATGTCCATCACCAAGTGGCTCGGTAGCACCACTTCTGAGCAAGCTGGCAGAGTTCTGAAAGTCATAGGTGCCAGGTTGGGCCTGAGGCAGGTGGTGAGAGAACCTACATGAGGGAAAAACCTACTTGACCTCGTCTTCACCAATCTCCCTATCACAGATGTATCTGTCCATGATAGTATTGGTAGGAGTGACCATTGCACACTCCATGTGGAGACAAAGTCCCGTCTTCACACTGAGGACACCCTCCATTGTGTTGTGTGGCACTAACACCGTGCTAAATGGGATAGATTCAGAACAGGTCGAGCAGCTCAAAAATAGGCATCTGTGAGGTGCTGTGAACCATCAGCAGTAGCAGAATTGTATTCCACCACAATCTGTAACCCCATGGCCTGGCATATCCCTCACTCTACCATTAACATCTAGCCAGGGGACCAACCCTGGTTCAATGAGGAGTGTAGAAGAGCATGCCAGGAGCAGCACCAGGCGTACCTAAAAATGATGTGCCAACCTGGTGAAGCTACAACTCAGGATGACATGCATGCTAAACAGAGCTAAGCAATCCCACAACCAACGATCAGATCAAAGCTCTGCAGTCGCCACATCCAGTCATGCATGGTGGTAGACCATTAAACAATTAATGGGTGGAGGAGACTCCACGAACATCACCATTCTCAATGATGGCAGAGCCCAGCACGTGAGTGCAAAAGATAAGGCTGAATCAGTCGCAACCATCTTCAGCCAGAAGTGCTGAGTGGATGATCAATCTCGACCTCCTCCCGCGGTCCCCACCATCATAGAAGCCAGTCTTCAGCCAATTCGATTCACTCCACATGCTATCAAGAAACGGCTGAGCGCACTGGATACAGCAAAGGCTATGGGCCCCGACAACATCCCAGCTATCGTGCTGAAGACTTGTGCTCCTGAACTAGCCGCGCCTCTAGCCAAGCTGTTCCGGTACAGCTCCAATGCTGGCATCTACCCGACAATTTGGAAAATTTCCCAGGTATATCCTGTTCATAAAAAGCAAGACAAATCCAATCCAGCCAATTACAGCCCCATCAGTCTACGCTCAATCATCAGCAAAGTGATGGAAGATGTCGTCGACAGTGCTATCAAGTGGCACTTAATCACCAATAACCTGCTCACTGATGCCCAGTTTGGTTTCTGTCAGGGCCACTCAGCTCCAGACCTCATTACAGCCTTGGTCCAAACATGGACAAAAGAGCTGAATTCCAGAGGTGAGGTAAGAGTGACTGCCCTTGATATCAAGGCAGCATTTGACCGAGTGTGGCATCAAGGAGCCCTAGTAAAATTGAACTCAAGGGGAAAACTCTCCACTGGCTGGAGCCATACCTAGCACAAAGGAAGATGGTTGTGGTTGTTGTAGGCAATCATCTCAGGCCCAGGACAACATCGCTGCAGGAGTTCCTCAGGGCAATGTCCTATACCCAACCATCTTCAGCTGCTTCATCAATGACCTTCCCTCCATCAGAGGGTCAGAAGTGGGGATGTTCACTGATGATTGCACAGTGTTCAGTTCCATTCGCAACTCCTCAGATAATAAAGCAGTCCATGCCCGCATGCAGCAAGACATGGATGACATTCATGCTTGGGCTGAAAGTGGCAGGTAACATTTGCGCCACACAAGTGCCAGGCAATGACCATCTCCAACAAGACAGAGTCTAACCTCCACCCCTTGACATTCAACGGCATTACCATCACCAAAACCCCCACCATCAACATCCTGGGTGTCACCATTGACCAGAAAATTAACTGGACCAGCCACATAAATACTGTGGCTGCAAGCGCAGATCAGAGGCTAGGTATTCTGTGGCGAATGACTCACATTCTGACTCCCCCAATCCTTTCCACCATTTACAAGGCACAAGTCAGGAATGTGATGGAATACTCTCCACTTGCCTGGATGAATACAATGCCAACAGCACTCAATAAGATCGACACCATCCAGGACAAAGCAACCCGCTTGATTGGCATTCCATCCATCGCCTTAAACATTCACTCCCTCCACCACCGGCGCACAGTGTCTGCAGTGACCTGAAATATATTGCCATTCCTTCATCATCGCTGGGTCAAAATCCTGGAACTCCCTCCCTAACAGCACTGTGGGAGTACCTTCACCACAATGACTGCTGCGGTACAAACAGGCGCCTTCTCAAGGGCAATTAGAGATGGGCAATAAATGCAGGCATTGCCAGTGATGCCCACATCCCATGAACGAATGAAAAAAATTGATCTATTTTGTCACTGTTATCTCACTTACAGAAAGATTATATGAGGTTAGAGCCAGGGGAACTTAAACAGCAGAAGAGAGGAGACTGGGGGGGAAAAGAGCAAAGGATGGCAACGGATGGTCAAGGATGGCAAAGGAGCTCCCTAGGGAGCTGCCAGCACAGGAGCCATCTTGCTAACACAGGAACCATCTTGCTCTACTCGGAGCTCCGGCACGGCAAGAGAGCCCCAGCTGGGCAGAGGAAACGCTTCAAGGACACCCTCAAAGCCTCCTTGAAAAAGTGTAACATCCCCATCGACACCTGGGAATCCCTGGCCCAAGACCGCACAAAGTGGAGGACAAGCATCCGGGAAGGCGCCGAACACCTCGAGTCTCTTCGCCGGGAGCAAGCAGAAGCTAAGCACAGGCAGCGCAAGGAGCGCACGTCAACCCAAGCACCCAACCCACCCGCCCCTTCAACCACCGTCTGCCCCACCTGTGACAGAGACTGTAGGCCCCACATTGGACTCATCAGTCACCTGAGAACTCATTTTTAATGTGGAAGCAAGTCATCCTCGGCTCCGAGGGACTGCCTAAGAAGATATGAGGTTACATGACATTTTCTTACTGGATGGTAAAGTAGCAAACAATGGAGTACAGGGTGCTGTTTACTTCTCTTTGGGGAAATCAGTTTTGATTTTTTTTAAATGCTGTTTACTTCCCTTCATTACATAATATTCTAATTAATTATAATTGAGGTCAGCAATTAATTATTTCCTGGGGACAATTGTTTGTATGAAGTATACATTTGATTAAACATGACTAAACAAATCCCACTCAGAGATTTGAGCACATAATCTAGGCTGACGCTTCAGTGCAGTACTGAAGGAGTACTGCATTGTTAGAGGTGCCGTATTTCAGATGAGACATTAAACTGAGGTCCTGTCTGCCTGCTTCAGTGAATGTAAAATATCCTACGGTCAATGATCCCCCGCTGCCGGGCACCGATCGCAAGGTCCCGCACAGGCCGCTCTCCAGCTGTTCTAATGTAGAGATACGGCACAGCAAACTTAAAGGCCCCCGCGCAGGATAAAAAAATTAGAGGGAATATTACCTGTAGTACTATTGGAACATGAGCAGTGGCATGCTTCTTATGTCCTGTGCAACATTTATCCCACAACCAACACCAATAAGAAAGAGATTTACTGGTCATTTATCATATTGCTGTTTGTGGGACATTTCAGTGCAAAAATTGGCTGCTGTGTTTGCCTACATTATAACAGTGACTGAGCTTCAAAAGTAATTAATTGCCTGTGAAAAGCTTTGGGATATCTTGAGATTGTGAAAGACGCTATATAAATATGTTTTTTTTCTTTTTATTCTAGACTTTATAAATCCCAGTAGAGACTGCCAAGGGTGCAGAACAAATATGAGAGTTTTGAAGTGTGATTTGGCAGCTGTACAATAAAATTACTTTTTCATGATAGTAGCCTATAGTTTGACCTTTCTTCCTTTGAGGACCCTTCTGTGTTGAAACTACAATGGAACAACATTTTCTCCTGGTACAGATTTGAAGCTCCCAATTTATGTAATAACTTGGTGTGGTGCGTCAGGGAGCAGTACGAGTTCTCTGTCTACTTTCATCATAGGGAGGAACATAGGAACAGGATTAGGCCATTCAGCCCCTCGAGCCTGTTCCGCCATTCAATTACATCATGGCTGATCTGTATCTTAACTCCATCTACCCGCCTTGGTTCCGTTACCCTTAATACCCATGCCTAACAAAAATCTCAATCTCAGTTTTGAAATTTTCGACTGGCCTAGTCTCAACAGCTTTTTGGGGGAGAGCGTTCCAAATTTCCACCACCCTTGGTGTAAAGAAGTACTTTCTGACATCACCCAAACAGCCTAACCCCAATTTTAATGCTACGCCCCCTTGTTCTGGACTCTCCCACCAGTGGAAATAGTTTCCCTCTATTTTATCAAATCCTTTAATCAACTTAAACACCTTAATTAGATCACCCCTTAATCTTCTATATTCAAGGGAATACAAGCCTAGTCTCAGCAACTTAACCTCATAATTTAACCCAAGGCCAATATATCGTTCCCAAGGTGCGGTGCCCAGAACTGAATGCATACTCCAGATGGGGTCTCACCAGAGCTCTTTACAGATATAATGTAACTTCCACCCATTTGTATTCCAGCCCTCTTGAGATAACGGCCAACATTCCATTAGCCTTTTTAATTATTTTTTTTATACCTGTCCATTAGCTTTTCATGATTTCTGTACTTGGACCCTTAAACATCTCTGTTCATCCACCGTTCCTAGGTTCTTGCCATTTAGAAAATACTCTGACCTATCTTTCTTAGATCCAAAGTGGATGACTTCAAACTTTCCCCTCTGCCACAGTTTTGTCCACCCACTTAATCTATCAATATCCCTTTGCAACTTACGATAGCAAACTTTCTGCTCCCACCTGCACTATTTAATGCACCACCTAACAGTCTCTTATGTGGAATCTTGTTGAATGCCTTCTGTAAGTCCATATAAATAACATGTATAGACACTCCCTTATCTACCACTTTAGTTACCTCCTCAAAAAATTCAACAATGTTTGTTAGGCATTACAAATCCATGCTGGCTTCTCTGATCAGCTCATATGTGTCCAAATGCTCAGTCACTCTGTCCCTAATAACTGATTCTCATAACATCCCCACAACTGATGTTAGACTAATAGACTTATAAATTTTCTATTAATCTCACTTGCCCTTCTTAAATTGTGGTGTCACATTGGCAATTTTCCAATCTGGGGGACAATTCCTGAATCAGGAGAGTTTTGGAAGATCATGACTAACGCATCAACAATTTCCTCACCTATTTCTTTTAATACCCTAGAGTGGAAACTGTTGTGGATGTGCCTTTAAGAGAAGAACTGATTCTATACTGCAGTACCGGCAGTGACCACCCCTGTATATAAAGCCATAGCAGGCTTCTGTACGTCAGTCTTGAATTACTCTCTGTTCAGTAAATACCTGTTTTATTGTTCTCCTGCAGTCTGAGTATTATTGATGCTCGGACACTACACTGGCGACGGGCAGGTTCGAACTCACCTGCAGTACTGCATCACCTCACGGGGATCTTTTCCCTGAAGAGAAGCTTCTTGGAGGTCGAAGTCAGAACGGCGGGCGTCGACCGTGGGCAACCGCCCAGGGATCCATCGGAGAGTTGCAGGGGAGGCTGTGGAGAGCTGGGCCTGGCTCCCCAGTCGAGGTGTTCCAGCAAGTCGTGCTGGTAGCAGGTAGTGCGCTGACCCTTCTGGACTGCGGCGGGCTCGGGCTCGATCGAGCGGCTCTGCAAAGGGGCCGTGCAGTGTCGTCGGGAGGAAGAGAGAGAGAGAGATGGTGGAGCGCACAGGGCGCGGTCGGTGCTCAAGAACACGGCAGCGTGGAGAGGATAGAACGCGGGGAAGGAAAAGTGAGACGCGCCGAAGCCGTGGGTCGCCGCCATTACCCTGTAGAACGCTAGGAGCAGCGTGGCAGCAAGGGGAAGAAGGAAAAGCGTGGGAGGCGCCATTTTATTCCATTGGGGAAGAAAGAAAAGCGCGGGAGGCGCCATTTTATTACATTGGGGAAGAAGAAAAAGCGCTGGAGGCGCCATTTTAAATCACCCAAGATGCCGAAGAGTGGCAGTATCACTGCTTTCGACAACGAGGTAGAAGACTGGACCACGTATGTGGAAAGAATTGAAGTGTACTGCAATGCCAATGAGGTGGCCAATGGAAAGAAGGCGTCGGTATTATTAAATTTGATGGGCGCGAGAACGTATGGCCTATTGTGGAATTTAATTACCCCAGCTAAACCAATGGAGAAATGTTTTGAAGAGATTGTTAATATCTTACAGGAGCACCTAAACCCGACACCGTTGCTGATAGCAGAAAGATTCAAGTTCCATAAAATAAACCAGCACAAAGATGAGAACAATGCTGACTACCTTACGGAGCTACGCAAGTTATCGAAGCACTGCCAGTTCGGAGCAGGACTGGCAGACACCTTGCGGGATAAGTTTGTCTGCGGGCTCCGGAGGGAAGGAACCCAGAAACGACTACTTTCGGAAAAGGACCTGACGCTAGAACAGGCTTTCAGCGTGGCAGTATCCTACGAAGCAGCAGCACAGGGAGCTGCGGAAATACAACAGAAACCACAGGAATACAGCGCTAACGAAATGGCGTATGGAGCAGAAAAGTGCTATCGCTGCGGCAGAACAACCCATGATCAGAAGGACTGCTGGGTTAAGGACAAAGTATGCAGGCAATGTGGGAAAAGGGGACACAAAGCAAGAGTCTGCAGGTCGGGAAAGAAAACCAACACTACAAGAACTACTAAGGAAAAGGACAAGAAAGTAAAGAAATTGACAGACAGTAGTTCGGGAGATCAGGAGAGTGATAAGGACTCCGGGAGCAGGAGACTAAGTTGTCTAAAGTTACACAACGTGATTGCAAAGGAGGATCACCGAACCATTTGGGTCAGCCTCATGATAGCAGGGTCCCCAGTAAAGATGGAATTGGACACAGGATCAGCCCTAACTGTCATGAATCGACGAGACTATGAGCGGCTATTCTCACACATACCCTTGAAGGGCACATCCATTGTATTGAAGACATACACGGGGCAAAAAGTCTACCCCAGAGGAAAAATAAGGGTGCCAGTTGAATACAACAGCAAGGAAACACAGAAACTGTATCTATATATACTACAAGATGGAGGACCACCATTATTGGGACGTGAATGGATCCGAAAAATACAATTGGATTGGCATTCCATTCAGGCGCTAACTGTGACTGATAAAAAGGATGATGACGTCACACCTGGACGACTGTCAAAAATTCTAACTGACGCGAAAGAGGTGTTCCAACAAGGACTTGGGACTCTAAAAGGAGTAACGGCAACAATAAAAATCGAAGATAACGCAAACCCAAATTTTTTTAAGGCCAGACGCAATCCACCCAGCCGTTGAAGCAGAGCTGGAGAGTCTGGAGCGTTCGGGTATGCTGTCCAAGGTGGACTGGAGCGAGTGGGCCACACCCATCGTTCCTGTAATGAAGAAATCATTGAGCAGCACGCCTGGGGAACCGAAGAAGGTTCGCATCTGTGGGGACTTCAAGGTAACTGTGAACCCAGTCCTGCACATAGTACAATATCCACTTCCCCGGATAGAAGATATTTTTGCCTCACTATCTGGAGGGAAACGCTTTACAAAGATTGATCTGGCCCAAGCGTATCTACAAATGGAGGCGGAAGAAGCGTCTAGGAAATACCTCACGATAAACACTCACAAAGGCCTTTACCAGTACAATCGACTGGTATTCGGGGTAGCATCAGCCCCAGCTATTTGGCAGAGGGCGATGGAACAAGTCCTGCAAGGGATCCCAGGGACCCAGTGTTATTTGGACGACATCCTGGTTACGGGCGAAAATGACAGTGAACACCTTGCCAACCTGGAGCAGGTGCTCACGAGATTACAGGAATATGGGCTACGAGCCAACCGACCCAAATGCGGGTTCTTCAGGAGACAAATCTCGTATTGTGGCCACATGATTGATGAGGAAGGGTTGCATAAGTCGCCGGACAAGATTGAGGCTGTAGTCAAGGCTCCAGCACCGGAAAATGTGTCGCAACTGAGGTCGTTCCTCGGGTTGGTGAACTACTACCATAAGTTTTTGCCGAATTTATCTACAATTCTGCACCCACTGAATGCCCTACTGCAAACTGAAGTAACATGGAGATGGAGTGATGAGTGTAAGCGTGCCTTTCAGAAATGTAAATGCCTAATCACTTCAAAAGAAGTATTGGCCCACTACAATCCAACACTACCGATTCGGTTAGCATGTGATGCGTCTCCCTACGGCATCGGAGCGGTGCTGTCACACAAATTCCTTGACGGTTCAGAGAGGCCAATAGCCTTTGCGTCGCGCTCGTTAACCTCAGCCGAGCGTAACTACGCCCAGATTGACAGGGAGGCCCTCAGCCTGGTGTGGGGGGTGAAGAAGTTCAATCACTATCTACACGGGCAGAAATTCACCCTACTGACTGATCATCAGCCCCTGATCTCCATTTTCAACCCAAAGAAGGGCGTTCCGGTGATGACGGCGCAACGGCTGCAAAGATGATCACTTTTTCTAGGGGCACATCAGTACGACATAGAGTACAAGGGTACGAAACAGCATGGAAACGCTGATGGGCTGTTGCGCCTACCGTTGCCTACGGTAGAGGAAGCACCTGCAGTGGACCCTGTTGAGATATTCCATGCAACCATAGTCGAATGTCTACCTGTTACAAACTCAAGTATAGAGAAGGAAACCTGAAATGACCCGACACTCTCTCGGGTCTATGATTTGACGGTGAAGGGATGGCCAGCACATGGCGACTCACTGTTGCCAGCATTCTCACCTAGGAAAAAACAGCTGTCAGTGTGCCGGGGGACCTTGATGTGTGGATCCCGAGTGGTAATTCCACCCAAGTTGAGAGATAGAGTGCTCAATGAGCTTCATAAGGGTCATCTGGAAGGGGTAAAAATGAAGAGCCTAGCCAGGGCGTTTGTGTGGTGGCCGGGAATTGATAAAGAAATCGAGGATATGACCAAGAGATGCACAGGATGCCAGAAGGTCCAAAACGCTCCACCACAGGCCCCGCTACATCCATGGGAGTGGCCCTCATCTCCATGGCAACGGGTACACATTGATTTTGCTGGTCCATTTATGGACTCAATGTTCCTAATCGCTGTGGACGCCCATTCGAAATGGCCAGAGGTCATCAAAATGTCCTCCACCACCACGGAGAAAACTATTGCAGTCCTACGGACCATCTTCGCCAGGAATGGCTTGCCAGAACAGATTTGCTCTGACAATGGGCCACAGTTTGTGTCAGAGGATTTCCGGAGGTTTCTGAGGAATAATGGGGTGAAGCGTTACACATCTGCCCCATATCATCCAGCCACAAATGGATTGGCTGAGAGGTTTGTTCAGATCTTTAAAAAGGCCATAAAGGCAATGCATAATGACGACATACCACTGCAACACAAGGTGGATAATTTCTTGTTTGCTTACCGGAATGCGACACATGCAGTCACCAACCAAGCTCCAGCCATAATGTTCTTCAACCGAAGGCTAAGATGTCGCCTGGATTTGCTCAAACCAAACATAAGACGAGATGTTGAGGATAAGCAATTCCAGCACATAAATGAGAAGCCAACCAGGAGCTTCAAGATAGGGCAACCAGTCTTGGCCCGCGACTACCGAACAGAAAAATGGCAGCCAGGAACGATATGCACACAGCAGGGACCACTAATGTACACAGTGGACGTTGGAGAGAGCATCGTGAGACGCCATGCTGACCAGATTCTAGAGTCACAGGAACAAGCCAAACCCATACCACGAGCAGGTGCACCTGGTAATCAACCCGAAGTACAGATTGCGTCTACCTCAGAAGCAGTGGTATTGGAAGCTGACGAACCAACCAATGACAATGAGCCAGAATCAACTCCGCCGCAAGAACAGGATACTCGAGAAAGGCGCTATCCAGTCAGGATCAGGAAGCCTCCTCAAAGACTGAACTTATAAATGATTATTTCAGTTGATGTATATAGTACAGAGAAAATTGTAATTGTAATTAGTTATTACTTCGTTGTTAAATGAATGTTATGTACTGTTTATCTAAAAGGGGAGGAATTGTTGTGTATGTGCCTTTAAGAGAAGAACTGATTCTATACTGCAGTACCGGCAGTGACCACCCCTGTATATAAAGCCATAGCAGGCTTCTGTACGTCAGTCTTGAATTACTCTCTGTTCAGTAAATACCTGTTTTATTGTTCTCCTGCAGTCTGAGTATTATTGATCCTCGGACACTACAGAAACCATCAAGTCCTGGGGGTTTGTGTACCTTTAATCTCCATCACCATTCTTTTATCTTATATTTAATCTAGTTAGTTCCTCCCCTTGATTTATTTTTACTTTTCCTTGTATCTCTTGTATTTTATCCTCATCCTCTACTGTGAAGACTGATATTTCCTGATTTCCAATTATAATATCACCTGTGTCTGTCATTAAGGAGCCCACATTACTCTTAGCCATCTTCTCTTAATATATTTGTAAAAAGCTTTAGTGTTGTCCTTGATATCCTTCGCAAGCTTTTTCTCGTATTCCCTTTTTTGCAGCTCGTACCGCTTTCTTTGTATCCTTTCACTGTACTTTATATCTCTTCCAGTCCACGGGATGTCAACTGTTGTATTTCGATCAATTATTTTGTTATCATTTCCTGTATTTTTTCTAAACTTGACTCAGTCTCTAAATTGTCAGACTACTTGTCCAACATCCAGTACTGGGTGAGCAGAAATTTCATAGAAACATAGAAGATAGGAGCAGGAGCAGGCCATTTGGCCCCTCGAGCCTGCTCCACCATTCAATGAGATCATGGCTGATCATCCAAACTCAGTACCCTGTCCCTGCCTTCTCCCCATATCCCTTGATCCCTTTAGCCTTAAGAAATATATCTAACTCCTTCTTGAATATATTTAATGAATTGGCCTCAACTGCCTTCTGTGGTAAAGAATTCCACAGGTTCACCACTCTCTGGGTGAAGACATTCCTCCTCATCTCTGTCCTGAATGGCTTACCCCTTATCTTTAGACTGTGACCCCTGGTTCTGGACTCGCCCGCCATCGGGAACATCCTTCCTGCATCTAGTCTGTCTAGTCCTGTTAGAATGTTATAAGTTTCAATGAGATCCCCTCTCATTCTTCTAAACTCCAGCGAGTATAAGCCCAATCGACCCAATCTCTCTTCATACGTCATTCCTGCCATCCCAGGTATCAGTCTGGTGAATCTTCGCTGCACTCCCTCCATGGCAAGAACATCCTTCCTCAGATAAGGCGACCAAAACTGCACACAATACTCAAGGTGTGGTCTCACCAAGGCCCTGTACAACTGCAGCAAGACATCCTTGTTCCTGTACTCGAATCCTCTCACTACAAAGGCCAACATACCATTTGCCTTCTTAACCGCCTGCTGCACCTGCATGCTGATAAGGGAATTAGGGGTTACGGGGAGCGGGCAGGGAAGTGGACGTGAGTCTAGGTTCGGATCAGGCCTACTCCTGCTCCTACTTCTTATGTTCTTATGCTTACCTTCAGCGACTGGTGCACAAGGACACCCAGGTCTCGTTGCACTTCCCCTTCTCCCAATCTATTGCCGTTCAGATAATAATCTGCCTTCCTGTTTTTGCCACCGAAGTGGATAACCTCACATTTATCCACATTATACTGCATCTGCCATACATCTGCCCAATCACCCAACCTGTCCAAATCATACTGGAGTTTTCTCCAGCTAAATATTGGGAAGACCGAAGCCATTGTCTTTGGTCCCTGCCACAAACTCCGTTACCTAGCCACCGACTCCATCCCTCTCCCTGGCAACTGTCTGAGGCTGAACCAGACTGTTCGCAACATTGGTGTCGTATATGACCCTGAGATGAGCTTCTGACCACATATCTGTGGCATCACTAAGATCACCTACTTCCACCTCCATAACATCACTCGACTCTGCCCCTGCCTCAGCTCATCTGCTGCTGAAACCCTCATCCATGCCTCTGTTATGTCTAGACTTGGATTTTGACCAGCAATGATGAAGGATCGGCGATATACTTCTAAGTCAAGATGGTGTGTGACTTGGAGGGGAACTTGGAGGTGGTGGTGTTCCTATGCCCCTGCTGCCCTTGTCCTTCTAAGTGAAAGAGGTCGCGGGTTTGGAAGGCACTGCCGAAGAAGCCTTGGCAAGTTGCTGCAGTGCATCTTGTAGATGGAACACACTGCAGCCATGGTACACTGGTGGTGGAGGATGAATGTTTAAGGTGGTAGATGGGGTGCCAATCAAGCGGGCTGCTTTGTCCTGGATGGTGTCGAGCTTCTTGAGTGTTGTTGGAGCTGCACTCATCCAGGCAAGTGGAGAGTATTCCATCACACTCCTTACTTGTACCTGTTCCTGGGACGAGGGACAGGGTCACTGGCAAGACTTGGAAACTAAGTAGAGCCAGGCCTGGTTTAGTACCTGGAGGGGTGACCATCAGGGAAGACCAGGTGCAGAAGGTCACAGAAGGAGCCCCAAGGAGGGATGGTTGGTGAGAAGGTCACGGGAGGAGTGGCTGGTGAGCAGGCCCAGGCGGTGGGCTGAAGATTGTCGGACAGGAGGAATGGTGGAAATGGAATGGTGGCGTGCACCGACGCAGTGGCTTTGCTTCTCCCAGTCATGGGAGCTTGCAAGATCACATTTTGTTGTTCATGTACTTGTGCAATGACAATAAAGTTGAATTATTATTGTTATTAGATGGTGGAAAGGCTTTGGGGAGTCAGGAGGTGAGACACTCGCCACAGAATACCTAGCCTCTGACCTGCTCTTGTTGCCACAGTATTTATGTGGCTGGTCCAGTTAAGTTTCTGGTCAATGGTGATCCCCAGGATATTGATGGTTGGGGTTTCAGCGATGGTAAAACTGTTGAATGTCAAGGGGCGGTGGATAAACTGTCGCTTGTTTGAAATAGTCATTGCCTGGCACTTCTGTGGCACGAATGTTAAAGTACTTTCTATGGCCCTGTTGATCCTTTCAGCTTGGACCTTGGTCCCAGCCCGGTTCTGGTGAAGCCCATCCCAGCGGTACAGCCCCTTCCTTTCCCAGTAGTGGTACCAGTGTCCCATGAAATAGAAACCCTCTTTCCCACACCAATCCTTTAGCCACGTATTAACTTTCCTAATCTGATCTTCTCTGTGCCAATTCGCACGTGGCTTGATTACCCTCGAGGTTCTGCCTTTTATTTGAGCTCCTATGCCCTGGTAATCCCTCAACAGGATATCCTCCCTGTTCTTTCCTATGTCGTTCCACCCGACATGGGCCACGACAACTGGATCTCTCCCTGCCCTCCCTTTCCAGGAATGGTTTATAGCTGCAAAAAGGATAATGTTAACGTTGGCAAATGTACAGACATCCCTATTGTGTAAACATGCCAATAAATCGTAGGATGCTGCCAACTTGCATTTAAAAAAAATATACAAGGTTTGTTATTTACATCTAAATAAATTTGTGACTGAAGAATGCTGCCTGCTGTTTTTCTCTTTTGATGCACACATAACCAAATAAACTGTAACTAAACTTAAAACATTAAAGGAAACTTTGGTTCCCGGTGTTGTGCAGCCAGGAGGTGCAGCTGAACCTGGCTTGGGCACTGCAAGCACCTGAGCCTCAGTCTGGCCACAGCCAGTGCACCTGAGCTCTGCGACCGGAAGCGACGCCCCCAGCCGGGGTCTGGCCGGTTTCCGGTGGCGGTCCGCACATGCGTAGTGATGCGGCGGAGTGCCGGCTGGTGATTGGGATCGGGAGCCGCCACAGAGAGATCCCGCCCGCCATCAGCCCGGCAACTCTGTGCTCGGGGGGGTCCCGCCGCACCGACCTATGATCCGCGGGGCCAGCACCGACCGCGGTGCACTTCGAAAGCCGCCTGCGGCTGAGCCGAACGGCTTGCTGAGCGGCCCGGAGCCTGGAGCCCAGCAGCAGCAGCAGGGGGAGCCGGCCAGGAAGAGCGGCGGCAGGCAGGAGGAGCAGGCCCGGCGCAGCACCGAGTCCGAGGTGTTTGACGACGGCACCGTCACTTTCTTCTGGTGAGTTTGTGGAGGGGCAAAGGGGCAGTGACTGCCCAGTGACTGGGGTAGGGGCAGTGACTGCCCAGTGACTGAGGGGGGGTGGTAGGGGCAGTGACTGCCCAGTGACTGGGGTCGGGGCAGTGACTGCCCAGTGACTGGGGGTGGTAGGGGCAGTGACTGCCCAGTGACTGGGGGGCAGTGACTGCCCAGTGACTGTGTGGGGGGGGTGGTAGGGGCAGTGACTGGGTTGGGGGGGGGTGGTAGGGGCAGTGACTGGGTTGGGGGGGGGTGGTAGGGGCAGTGACTGGGTTGGGGGGGGGTGGTAGGGGCAGTGACTGGGTTGGGGGGGGTGGTAGGGGCAGTGACTGGGTTGGGGGTAGGGGTGGTAGGGGCAGTGACTGGGTTGGGGGGGTAGGGGCAGTGACTGGGTTGGGGGGGTAGGGGCAGTGACTGGGTTGGGGGTGGGGTGTAGGGGCAGTGACTGGGTTGGGGGTGGGGTGTAGGGGCAGTGACTGGGTTGGGGGTGGGGTGTAGGGGCAGTGACTGGGTTGGGGGTGGGGTGTAGGGGCAGTGACTGGGTTGGGGGGGGGTGTAGGGGCAGTGACTGGGTTGGGGGGGGTGTAGGGGCAGTGACTGGGTTGGGGGGGGTGTAGGGGCAGTGACTGGGTTGGGGGGGTGGTATGGGCAGTGACTGGGTGGGTGGGTGGGGGGGTGGTAGGGGCAGTGACTGGGGGTTGCTTTGATTACTCTGGGTAAAGACAGAACTCGAGGAGCTAGATTGCCCCGGGGCTGCGCTTATCAAGAGGGAGGTGTTACATTGTTTGCGGGGGGGTGGAGCTGTCTTTACTGTACCTGTTGTCCGCTTTGAGAATCAGATTACCTGCCCTTCTTGTGGAGGTTGTGATTTGAAGGTCTTTGCATAGTGACCAGTTTCTGAGCCGCTGGAAAGAGCCAATTCTCCAAGACGAAAAGGCTAAGAATGCGGTGCGGGTGCAGTGAGATGGGAGTAAGCAATACTGCCACAAGTTTATTGCAGCTTTTTGTTTTTGTTATAAATAGTGGCAGATAGAACTCTCCCGACTTCTTGGAAATAGCCAGTTACTCAGTATCCTGCTATTCTAAAGCCAGCATCAGATTCCAGCAGCAGACATTCGTGTCCCCACTACATTATATTTAATGTGGTTTCTGGCCACCTAAACTCCAGAGCTAACAAGAACTTTATTCAGCCATTTGGTGTCTACTTTTTGGGCCAGTGGATACTGGAAGGGGTATTATTAATCTATGAAACACATGGAACTTAAAGTCAATATTAAATCTCAGATAGGTTGGAAGTGGATTATTCCAGAACCTACTTGGAGTGCCATGTAAAAGTCACCTTGGCTTATTTGAAAGCTGAGTTTCAGTGCCTGAGTTATTCGAATGCTGATGTAGAAATCTCATTAAAGTTAGTTTGAGCCATGATTTCCTCAACGGGGTAATTTTACCTATAGGAAAAGAATTAAGGTTTGTACCGTGACAAGTTTTGAAGGTGTTCATGTTTCAATAATCGCAATGAAGTGGAAATATGATTTGCCATGTTTCACTCTGATCTGTGATCGGCAGGAGAACAGCTCCTTAGATCCGTACGTACACATGCTTCTGGTTATCTGTCTGCAATGTAAATGTTGAACTTGTAGTCTAATCATCTTTAGAACAGATTAGCTACTTGCTCTTTGCCTAGTCCCCTGCGAGCAAAGCACTTCAGTTATGGAGCCTGTAGCTTTCACTCGCAAAACTGCTGTGCTATTTTTTTTCGAGTAGTTAATGGGAGTGCAGTTTGATCACTTTGTTGCCAGGTATTGGAACTGCAGTGAAATTTGATCCGGCAGAGGGTAGTTGAGGTATGAGTAGATCGTCGTCCAGCATGTTGAAAGCATAAAACAGATTTCATCTCTCAAAATAGTTTCACAGATTTCTGATTCCTTAAGGGATGGAGTAATAGTAACTGAGAGCTAGGATAGAAGATGAATAGATATGTAATGTCTTAAAAATTCAATATTACATTAGCTGAGGATTCTGGATTGGAAGCAGAAAGAGTGGTGACAATAAACTGTCTGATACAATTTACAGTATTGAAAAGTCGGAATTATAACGGAGCCAACTGGGTGACCAAATGGTGGCCTCTCGTTCTAAATCCGTAAAGTAAAATTTCTTAATTGGAATCTGACAATCTACATTGTTTACTGGAAATATGCAGCAGGTCCTTCATCATAATACAGAAAAGCCAGCTTCATGTTTTGGATGTCGACCTATCGTTGGAACATTGATATGTTTTCCTCTCTTCAGGTGTGAACACCTGTGTTTGCAGAATTGTCTGCTTTTTATTTCAGATTTTGAGGATTTGCCGTATTTTGTTTTTCTGTATTAAAGGTTTTGTGTGTCTGTCAGCATGTGATATTGTAGTGCCCGCCCAGTGTCGATTGATCTGTCGTGACTGCACATGGACCAATTGTTCTTTGACAGCACCTCCCAAGCCTGTGACCTCTGCCACCTAGAAGGGTCAGGGCAGCAGACGCACAGGATTACCATCCCTTCCAAGTCACACACCAATCCTGGCTTGGACATGTATCGCCGTTCCTTCATTGTCGCTGGATTAAAATGCTGGAACTCCCTACTTAACAGCACTGTGGGAGCACCTTCACCTCGTGGACTGCAGTGATTCCTAAAGGTGGCTCACCGACACCTTAGGGCAACTAAGGATTGGCAATAAATCCAGTCATATCTCAAGAATGAATTAAAAAAAATTACACCCCAGCAATTCCACAAGTACACACAAGGCAGCCATTTAAAAAAAAAAAAAAAATACTCCACCTATATTTCCCTTTTTTAGCATTCTTCACTTTTCTCCTGTGTGACCTGCTCCCAAAATTCTCAGCCCCTTTGCGCCCTCTGACCCAAATCTCCCCTCTGAGAGTGGCCGCTCACAGGTCTTGGCTCGCTTAGCCCTTCCCCCTTCGTCGCCAAATGCACACGGGCGGCTTTAAAATTAGCCACGGACAGTGACCGTAAATAACAATTTAGCAATGGATTTACACGGAAATAGTGAGTCAAAAGAACAAAAGCAAGGAAAAGTTCAGCAAAATTAATTCAAACAAGTCATTAAAAATACACCGAAGAAAGTATGGGCATGCGGATATACAGGGGGGAGAGAAAGACGCACAGACTATTGCAGGCATGCACAGAGTGGGAGACATGGCAAAGAGTTGGTAGTAAAATGGACAGACTCCGAGGAGAGAGAATGAGACACTTGAGCGGAGACGAGAGAAAGTATGGAACAATCCAGAGAGATTGCGAAAGAGAGGGAGACAGAGTGTAATAGTAATGAGAACTTGGGGATTCTTTGTGATAAAACAGTAAATTCTGGAAATGTATATTTTTCAGATCTCCAGCACCTTTTTTTTACAATCTTGTTTGTATATCTCTGAACCTGACTGCTGTGTTACTCTTGTATCGTCCTTGTAGCTGCATCTTTTCCGTGCCACCTTTGTGAGCACTGGCGCTGTTGATACATCAGGCTAACTTAAAACTGCAGGAAGTGCCATCTGTGTGAGATTTTCATTAAGCTGAGAGTAATATCACAGAAATGAAAGTTCCATCTATAACATTATGGAAAAATAAACCTGAACCAGTCTTAAAACTATCTGTGATATTGTCTCGACTGGTTCAAACTGTATTATTTCCTGATTTAGGTTCAATTACATAGAAATTACAGCTCAGAAACAGGCCATTCGGCCCAACTGATCTATACCGGTGTTTATGCTCCACACAGGCCTCTTCCCATCCTACTTCATCTAATCCTTCTATTCCTTTCTTCCTCTTGTACTTTAACTAGCTCCACAAATGCATTGATGTTACTCGCTTCAACTACTCCATGTGGGAGCAAGTCTCACATTCTAACTACTGGGTAAAGAAGATTCTCCTGAATTCCTTATTGGATATATTAGTGACTATCTTATATTTGTGTCCTGGTTTTGGTTTTCCCCACAAGTGGAAACACCTTCCCTACATCTATCCCATCAAACCCCTTCATAATTTTAAAGACCTCTATAATCAGCTTTCTATTTTCTAGAGAAAAGAACCCAACCAGTTCAGTCTTTCCTGTTAGCAAGGATCACTGGATTGTGATCAGTGGAAGCTTTGCTGGTTACTATTTCCCCATAGACCAGGAATGCTGAAATCACTTATGGTGCTCCTGCTGATGCTCCGACAGATCGGTTAACTCGGAGACTGAATCAAATGCAAGACCTTCTTGGTCTGTCTCACTGCTGCTTTGCACCGAGCCATTGGAGAGTAATTTTACTCTTAAGAAGTTAAAATTATATAAAATCAGTAAGAGCCATGATATTAATAGCATATGTTTCTTTTGATCAGACACTCCCCACTCACGGGTGACTGTCATGTGGCATTTAAGGATGACACAGAATCCTAGAATGGTTACAGCACAGCAGGAGGTCATTCAGCCCATCGAGCCCAGGCCGGCTCTCTGCAAGAGCACTTCAGCTAGTCCCACTCTCCCGCCCTTTCCCCGTAGCCCTGCAATTTTTTTTCCTTCAGGTACTTATCCAATTCCCTTTTGAAAGCCACGATTAAATCTGCCTCCACCACCCTTTCAGGCAGTGCATTCCAGATCATAACCACTCGCTGCATAAAAAGTTTTTCCTCATGTTGCCTTTGGTTCTGCCAGTCACCTTAAATCTGTGTCCTCTTGTTCTCGACCCTTCTACTTTGTCCAGACCCCTCATGATTTTGAACACCTCTATCAAATCTCCTCTCAACCTTCTCTTTAAGGAGAACAACCCCAGCTTCTCCAGTCTATTCATGTAACTGAAGTCCCTCATCCCTGGAACCATTCTTGTAAATCTTTTCTGCACCCTCTCTTGGACCTTCACAGCCTTCCTAAAGTGCAGTGCCCAGAATTGGACACAGTACTCCAGTGGAGGCTGAACCAGTGTTTTATAAAGGTTCATCATAATTTCCTTGCTTTTGTACTCTATACCTCTATTTATAAAGCCCAGGATCCCGTATGCTTTTTTAACCGCTTTCTCAACCTGCCCTGCCACCTTCAACGATTTGTGCACATATACCCCCAGGTCTCTCTGTTCATGCACCCCCTTTAGAATTGTACCCTTTAGTTTATATTGCCTCTCCTCGTTCTTCCTACCAAAATGTATCACTTTGCACTTTTCTGCGTTAAATTCACGTGTCTGCCCATTCCACCAGCCTGTCTATGTCCTCTTGAAGTCCAGCACTCTCCTCCTCACTGTTCACTATACTTCCAAGTTTTGTGTCATCTGTAGATTTTGAAATTGTGCCCTGTACACCGAAGTTCAAGTCAATAATATATATCAAGAAAAGCAGTGGCCCTAGTACCGACCCCTGGGGAACACCACTATACCTTTCTCCAGTCCGAAAAACAACCGTTCACCACTACTCTCTGTTTTCTGTTACTTAGCCAATTTCATATCCATGCTGCCACTGTTGCTTTTATTCCATGGGCTTCAACTTTGCTGGCAAGCCTATTATGTGGCACTTTATCAAATGCCTTTTGGAAGTCCATGTACACCACAACAACTGCATTACCCTCATCAACCCTCTCTGTTACCTCATCAAAAAACTCAATCAAGTTAGTTAAACATGATTTGCCTTTAACAAATCCGTGCTGGCTTGCCTTAATTAATCCACACTTGTTCAAGTGACTGTTAATTTTGTCTCGGATTATCGTTTCTAAAAGATTCCCCACCACCACGGTTAAACTGACTGGCCTGTAGTTGCTGGGTTTATCCTTGCACCCTTTTTTGAACAAGGCTGTAACATTTGCAATTCTCCAGTCCTCTGGCACCATCCCCATATCTAAGGAGGATTGGAAGATTAGGTTCAGTACCTCCGCAATTTCCACCTTTACTTCCCTCAGCATCCTAGGATGCATCCCATCCGCTCCTGGTGACTTATCTACTTTAAGTACAGTCAGTCTTTCTAATACCTCTTTATCCCTTTTTAGCCCATCCAGTATTTCAACTACCTCTCCTCTTTCATTATGTCTTTGGCAGCATCTTCCTTGGTAAAGACAGATGCAAAGTACTCATTTAGTACCTCCGCTATGCCCTCTGCCTCCATGCGAAGGTCTTTTTGGTCCCTAATCGGCCCCACCCCTCCCCTTACTGCCCTTTTACTATTTATATGCCTATAGAAGACTTTTGAATTCCCTTTTATGTTAGCTGTCAGTCTATTCTCATACTCTTTCTTTGCCCCTCTTACTTCCTTTTTCACTTCCCCTCTGAACTTTCTATATTCAACCTGGTTCTCACTTGTAATCTCAACCTGACATCAGTCATATGCCCCCTTTTTCTACTTCATCTTGCTCTCTTTTATCATCCAGGGAGCTCTGGGTTTGGTTGCTCTACCTTTCCCCCTCATGGGAACGTACCTCGACTGTACACGAACCAGCTCCTCTTTAAAGGCAGCCCATTGTTCAATTACAGTTTTGCCTGCCAATCTTTGATTCCAATTTACCCGGGCCAGGTCCGTTCTCAACTCACTGAAACTGGCCCTCCTTCATCAATTAAATATTTTAACTCTAGATTGCTCCTTGTCCTTTTCCATTGCTAATCTAAACCTTATGATACTATGATCACTGTTCCCTAAATGTTCCCCTACTGACACTTGATTCACCTGACCCACCGCATTCCCCAGAATCTTTGGAATTTCTTACCCCAGAGAGCTGTGGAAGCTGAGTCATTGAATATATTCAAGGCTGAGATAGACAGATTTTTGAGTCAAGGGTTATGGGGAGCAGGCAGGATAGTGGAGTTGAGGCCAAAATCGGATCAGCCACGATCTCATTAAATGGCGGAGCAGGCTCGAGGGGCCGAATCTCCTGCTCCTATTTCTTATGTAGAACCAGATCCAGCAATGCCTCCTCCTTCGTTTGGCCGGAAAAGTACTGGTCAAGAAAGTTCTCCTGAACACGCTTCAGAAATTCTTCCTCCTCTCTGCCCTTTACACTTACACTATCACTATCCCAGTCTATAGTAGGGGAATGGAAGTCCCCTTAGGATAATTGAAGTCACCGTTAAATATTTTCCGGATTCCGTTATTACATAGGAAATGAATGTTA
Source organism: Somniosus microcephalus (assembly GCF_052327205.1). Taxonomy (NCBI): domain Eukaryota; kingdom Metazoa; phylum Chordata; class Chondrichthyes; order Squaliformes; family Somniosidae; genus Somniosus; species Somniosus microcephalus. The sequence goes on along the minus strand of NC_141001.1, from coordinate 33,929,451 downwards.
AATAGCTATAATTTCAACATAGTTATATAAACTATATTGGACACAGAATTTTCTAGTAATCTGTATCATCACACAAATGTACGGTGACTGCACATTAATCTATGAATACTATTCTGCGTCGAGGTCATAGAGTAGATTGCTTATCCGGAGTAAGCTATGATGGCTGGTGCTGACACATTGCAGACTGCAAACTTTATTCCCTTTTATCTTCTCTCCAACCACTCCATTTCCCATATAATTAATTTTTATTTTTAAATACCAGGGAGTGATTATAAGTCTGTCATCTAATTGACAGATTCAGCTGATGGTTATGTATCAGTTGAGCTTTGCTCTTGTGAGTTGACATCTGAAGTCTTTGATTAGATCACACTCTTAAAATCACTGCCAGATATTCATTATTCTCTGTAATCTGTGTGAAGTATGCAGTACACCAGCAATGGACCCCTTTTCAAACAAACCCGCAGTCAATTTGATGTACTCTTCTGTCACGTCAATAACTTCAAATCACAATGCATATATTCCAATTTGGAGGAACTTAACTAAATGTTTCTCATAGAAACGTATAAGATTCTGAGAGCACTTGACAGGGTAGATACTGAGAGGTTCTTTCCCCTGGCTGGAGACTCTCGAACTAGGGGGCATAGTCTCAGGATTAGTGGGTGGCCAGTTAGGACTGAGATGAGACATTTCTTCACTCAAAGGGTTGTGAATCTTTGGAATTATCTACGTCAGAGGGCTGTGGATGTTCACTCATCGCTGAAGCGTTTGCAACCATCTTCAGCCAGAAGTGCCGAGAGGATGAGCCAAATCGGCTTCCTCCTGATGTCCCTACCATCACAGAAGCCAGTCTTCAGCCAATTTGATTCACTCCACGTGATATCAAGAAATGGCTGAGCACACTGGATACAGCAAAGGTTAAAGGGCCATGACAACATCCCAGCTGTCGTGTTGAAGACTTGCACTCCAGAACTAGCTGCACCTCGAGCCAAGCTGTTCCAGTACACCTACAACACTGGCATCTACCCGACAATGTGGAAAACTGCCCAGGTATGTCCTGTCCACAAAAAGCAGGGCAAATCCAATCCGGCCAGTTACCGCCCCATCAGTCTACTCTTATCAGCAGAGTGATGGACAGGGCTATCGAGCGGCATTTGCTCACCAATAACCTGCTCATTGATGCTCAGTTTGGGTTCCGCCAGGACCACTCAGCTCCAGACCTCATTACCACCTTGGTCCAAGCATGGACAACAGAGCTGAATTCCCGAGGTGAGGTGAGAGTGACTGCCCTTGACATCAAGGCAGCATTTGACTGAGTGTGGCATCAAGGAACCCTAATAAAACTGAAGTCAATGGGAATCAGGGGGAAAAGCCTCCACTGGTTGGAGTCATACCTAGCACAAAGGAAGATGGTTGTGGTTAGTCATAGAGTTTTACAGCACAGTAAGAGGCCCTTCGGCCCATCGCGTCTGCGCCGGCCATCAAACCCTGTCTAATCTAATCCCATTTTCCAGCATTTGGTCCGTAGCCTTGTATGCTATGGCATTTCAAGTGCTCATCCAAATGCTGCTTGAATGTTGTGAGGGTTCCTGCCTCTACCACCCTTTCAGGCAGTGAGTTCCAGATTCCAACCACCCTCTGGGTGAAAAAGTTCTTCCTCAAATCCCCTCTAAACCTCCTGCCCCTTACCTTGAATCTATGCCCCCTTGTTATTGACCCCTCTACTAAGGGGAAAAGTTCCTTTCTATCTACCCTATCTATGCCCCTCATAATTTTGTACACCTCAATCAGGTCCCCCCTCAGCCTTCTCTGCTCCAAGGAAAACAACCCCAGCCTGTCCAGTCTTTCTTCATAGCTGAAGCGCTCCAGCCCAGGCAACATCCTGGTGAATCTCCTCTGCACCCTCTCCAAAGCAATCACATCCTTCCTATAGTGTGGCGACCAGAACTGCACACAGTACTCCAGCTGTGGCCTTACCAGCGTTTTGTAGAGCTCCATCATAACCTCCCTGCTCTTATATTCTATGCCTCTGCTAATGAAGGCAAGTATCCCATATGCTTTTTTAACCACCTTATCCACCTGTTCTGCTGCCTTCAGGGATCTATGTACATGCACACCAAGGTCCCTCTGATCCTCTGTCTTTCCTAGGGTCTTACCATTCATTGTGTATTCCCTTGCCTTGTTAGTCCGTCCAAAATGCATCACCTCACACTTTTCAGGGTTAAATTCCATTTGCCACTGTTCCGCCCATCTGACCAACCCATCTATATCGTCCTGTAGCCTGAGGCTTCCTGCCTCGCTATTTACCACCCCACCAATTTTCGTGTCATCTGTGAACTTACTGATCATACCTTTTACATTCACATCCAAATCATTAATGTAGACCACAAACAGCAAGGGACCCAGCACCGATCCCTGCGGTACCCCACTGGACACAGGCTTCCAGTCACAAAAACAACCTTCCACCATCACCCTCTGCCTTCTGCCACTAAGCCAGTTTTGGATCCAATGTGCCAAGGCACCCTGGATCCCATGGGCTCTTACCTTCCTGACCAGTCTCCTATGCGGGACTTTATCAAAAGCCTTACTGAAATCCATGTAAACCATATCCACTGCACTACCCTCATCCACACACCTAGTCACCCCCTCTCAAAAATTCAATCAAATTGGTCAGACATGATCTTCCCTTGACAAAGCCATGCTGGCTATCCCTAATTAATCCTTGTGTCAGAGCTCCTGCAATCTCCTCCTTTGCCTCACATAGTAGCCTGGGATACATCTCGTCCGGTCCTGGGGATTTATCCACTTGTAAGCCTGCTAAAACCACGAGTACTTCCTCCCTCTCGATGCTAATATGTTCAAGTATATCACAGTCCCCCTGCCCGATTTCTATGTCCACATCGTCCTTCTCCATGGTGAAAACAGATGCAAAAAATTCATTTAAAACCCCACCTACATCATCTGGCTCTACACACAGCTTGCGACTCTGGTCCCTTAATATGATGGTTGTTGGAGGTCAATTATCTAAACCCCAGGACATTGCTGCAGGAGTTCTTCAGGGCAGTGTCCTAGACCCAACCATCTTCAGCTGCTTCATCAATGACCTTCCCTCCATCAGAAAGTCGGAAGTGGGGATATTCGCTGATGATTGCACAGTGTTCAGTTCCATTCGCAATTCCCCAGATAATGAAGCCATCCATGCACGCATGCAGCAAGACCTGGGCAACATTCAGGCTTGGGCTGATAAGTGGCAAATAACATTCATGCTACACAAGTGCCAGGCAATGACTATCTCCAACGAGAGAGCGTCTAACCACCACCCCATGACATTCAATGGCATTACCATTGCCGAATCCCCCACCATCAACATCCTGGGGGTCACCATCGATCAGAAACTTAACTGGACCAGCCACACAAATATTGTGGCTACAAGAGCAGGTCAGAGGCTGGGTATTCTGCAGCGAGTGTCTCACCTCCTGACTCCCCAAAGCCTTTCCACCATTTACAAGGCACAAGTCAGGAGTGTGATGGAATACTCTGCACTTGCCTGGATGAGTGCAGCTCCAACAGCACTCAAGAAGCTCGACACCATCCAGGACAAAGCAGCCCGCTTGGTCGGCACTCCATCCACCACCTTAAACATTTCACTCCCTCCACCACCGGCACATCGTGGCTGCACTGTGTACCATCTACAAGATGCACTGCAGCAACTCCCAAACCCGTGACCTCTACCATCTGGAAGGACAAGGGCAGCAGGCACCTGTGGACACCCAAGTTCCCCTCCAAGTTAGACACCATCTCGACTTGGAAATGTATTGCCATTCCTTCATTGTCGCTGGGTCAAAATCCTGGAGCTCCCTCCCTAACAGCACTGTGGGAGTACCTTCACCACATGGACTGCAGCAGTTCAAGAAGGTGCCTTCTCAAGGGCAATTAGGAGTGGGCAATAAATGCTGGCCTTGCCAGTGATTCCCACATCCCAGGAACGAAAAAAAAAAAATATTCAAGGCTGAGATCAATAGATTTTTGGACTCTAAGGGAATTGAGGGATATGGGGATCAGGTGGGAAAGTGGAGTTGAGGTCAAAGATCAGCCATGATCTTATTGAATGGCAGAGCAGACTTAGTATGAGTATGGCCTACTCATGCTCTTATTTCTTATGTTCTTGTGTTCTAAAGATACTTTATATTGTTCAATCGCAGTTTATTGGATACTGCACATCCATTGTTAATTTTTCTCAATCAGGAAAGCCAGGGTTAGCCTTCCCAGTAAGATAAATCTCATCAGGTTTTAATGGACCGGATTTTTCTTTGAGCGGCGGCCGTTCATTAGACTTTCACTTGCCCATAGCTTTTGCACTGGAAGTTCCTGTCGGCAAACCATCCAAAAAGTACGGCACCCTCTACAGGGCATCTGGGACCTGTCTGAACAGAGCAAGCAACTATATATCTCCTTAACCAATTGGATTGAAGAATTGTTAATGAGCAGTGCAGAATTTGAACCAGGAACTGTCAGTTAGAATATTGAATTCAATGTCAAATCAGGTACAGCAAGTGAAGGAGAAGGAAAGAAAGATTGGATTGAGAGAGATAAGAGACAAAGAAAAAGTAAAAACAACATTTCAATTTTTTAAATCTCCAACTATAATTAAATTCTGAAGGAATGAGACTCCACACTTGCAACAGTTAATTTTCAGTGCCAGAGAGGTTGTTTGGTAGTAATTAAGACTTAACCACTGTTAAAAGGGTACAGGAAACTCTCGATTTACCGACACCCAAACGACCGGAAATCTCGGTTAACCGGCAAAATTCAGGAGTAGGTTCAGTTAAGTTTTTCTTAATAGTGGCCGTTTCTTGATTCTTGGCTGTGTAATCGGGGGTTTCTGCACTTGTTGCTAAGCAACAGGGACGCTTGGTCTGTGGCCGGGGTTCTTGCAGCTGTTGCTAAGCAACAGGGAAGCTTGGATTTGTTGCTGTGTACGGAGCTCTCATACCTTTTAACTATAACTCTCGGTAATCCGGACTTTTTGATAAACCGGCACCACGTCGGTGCCGGATAAAAAAAGAGTTTCCTGTACTTGCACTGGAATGGACAAGCCCTAACTTTTCTGGTGAGTTTAGTCCGTATCTGAGGTAAGTACAGCAACTTCATACTGTACAATGTATTTGAATTGTGAGTCAGACGGCGAGATGCTGTTTTCGGGAAGCTTCTGGCGGAATGTTGCATCTCACACAGCAACTTCCTGATCTCTGCGTTTGAATTGTGGATGTGCGGTCACCAGCAGTTGCGTTCCACGTGAATAACGGTGAGCACTGATCGCCTCACAGTTACTTCTACCTCCGTCTGGCCCAATATGTTTACACGATTAGATTGACATTTTTGACAATTTTTAAAAGCGCTTGTCAGGTTTTTATTGTCACTGCATAACGTTTGCCAGCATCACCTGTCTAAATGAGCGATTATGTTCTGGGGTGAAGCCAAGATGAAGTGAAATTGAAGAGATGATACCTGGTTACTTTAAGTATGACAGGATTTAATGAACCTCTTCCAGTACTCTGTGCTGGAGTAGGACATTAAGACCACCCACACCACTGCCAAGCACCGCTCCAGGCCATCAGAAGAAAGGAAACCGACCAATAACGAGCGGCTCTAACAGGGCACGTGATGGTAAAGGGCAAGCGGCATCCAACCGCATCCTGGATGGAGGGAAACATTTGTAGCAATCACTCTGGTGAAGTCAAAAGTGTGGCTTGCAGCTGCTGGACAAAAAGCCTCAACAGTTTTTTGGTGGGGGGGTGTTCCAGATTTCCACTAGCCTTTGTAAAAGTGCTTCCTGACATCACTGAATGGCATAGTTCTAATTTTAAGTTTGTGCTACCTTGTTCTGGGCTTCCTCCCACTAGAGGAAATAGTTTCTCTCATCTACCCTATCAATTCTTTTAATCATCTTAAACCTTAATTAGATCACCCCTTAACCTTCTATACTCCAGGGAATGCAAGTCTATTCTATGCTACCTGTCCTCCATAATTTAACTTTTAGCCACATTCAGTGGTATCTTTGGCAGAAAGACAGAATCTATGTCTCTTTTTATTCGTTTATGGGATGTGAGCATCGCTGGCAAAGCCAGCATTTATTGCCCATCCCTAACCACCCTTCAGAAGATGGTGGTGAGCCGCCTTGAACCGCTGCAGTCTGTGTGGTGAAGGTACTCCTCTAGTGCTGTTAGGTAGGGAGTTCCAGGATTTTGACCCAGCGACACTGAAGGAACGGCTTTATGTTTCTAAGTCAGGATGGTGTATAACTTGGAGGAGAACTTGCAGGTGATGGTGTTCACAGGTGCCCACCACCCATGTCCTTCTGGGTGGTAGAGTTCATGGGTTTTTATGTAGATTATATGCAAAAGTTAACAGCAGGTATCTTTGAATCTCAGAATGTGGCCTGAATTTGTATTTCTTGGATTTGCTAGTGCAGTTTTTGGTATCTTTTCCGATCTCAACCTGTTCAAGTAGAAGTAGTTAAGCCAGGTGAAGCTTGCCAGACATGTCGTTGAGATTAAAATGGGGCCAATCTGGTGACTTTTTAATCAAAGTTATATGATATACATGGATCTCGATGTATATTGAGGGTATGTACGATCTGAGTGTTAATTAATATTTCTTTATAAAGCAAATGCAAAGTTTGGTCAGAGGTATAAATGGTTACAATCTGCAGAACCATGTTTGAGAATAAATCTCTAGGATATTTTGCAGCCTGTGGCGTCAGCAGAGTTCTGCACATATGTTTAAATTAGTATTCAAGTATAACTAGCGGGATCCCTACTTCAGGTCTGACTAGTTATGCGAAGTGTTCTACATAAAGTATTAAACATCACTGCAGAACCATACATTTTCTAATAAAATAGTGGGTGTGATGCTAACACTAATAGTTTTTTCAAGAAAACTCTTCTGCTTTCGGTTTCTTTTTTTTTAACATTGTACTCGTGCCATAAAGAGCAAAGCAATAATATTTTGCACTACACACCCATTTTCTGTTAAACCTGCCCTCTTAGTTTACTGCCCCATCTTCATGCTTCTCTTGACATATCTACTTTGTGAAGGATTTCCACAGCCGCCTTGGTCAGCAGTTTCGTGAGGGGGGGGCGGGGAGGGATTTATGTTAAGCTTGCTCATATTTCTCGTTTGCTGTATTTGCAGAACTAGTAGAATATGGATTCTGTCTCAGGCCTAATGTCTAATATACAGGGAATATTGCACTGTGTTTGATAAGCTACTCTTGTTCTGAACTAAATGCCCATTATGACTAGTCGCACCTGAAATGTGGCTAGATATACTTGAATACTGACACATTTATTGCTGCATTTCATCATCGCAGCCAGTGCATACTTTCTGTATCGCCTGCTATCTGATAATACAGGTGAAATAAACTGTTTCTGCCCATTGGGATTTGTGTTTTGCTGTATTTCAGTAGTTAAAATGGTGTGAAGTATTTATTTTAATCTATGTTCTGATTTTTAGTTTTTCCATCCTTGAGTCACTTGTTGCACACTATTATTAAATCATTTTTGAATATGAAATATGAGAGATATTCTTATCCCCACTCTCCATTTAAATTAAAAAATATGCTGAAATCATGCAGTTAAATCTCTTTCCTAATTCTAGCCTGGACTTGCTGTATCTAGAGGGAGCGGCTGTCTTGCCTGGTGGAGCATGTAGGTGCTTTTGTGCTCTGTTGCCATAGTGAAGTGGATTTTTTTTAAAAAAGCAATAGATCTATTATGTCCCTTCAGTTGGCCCTCCCGAGATTATTACTTGATATAACCACTTTGCTATAAGGCAAGGCCTGTTTGCTTCAGTTGTGACAAAAATAGCTTGTAAATGTTAAATAGGAGTCTGTTTTGAGGACTATTAGCTGGCTGGGCATAGTATGTGCCTGTTTACAGTGCCAAGACAATGTGTTTCAGTTCGATTTATGTTGAGGCTTTTAGTCTCTCTTAATGGTAATAAAAACAGAAAATGCTGGAAATACATAGCAAGACACGGCTGCTGGTAATATTTGAGACCTTCCGTGACCAGTGGGCACCACAGGGACTAGAGTGTGTAGCGGACACTGGAAATAATATTCTTTAATATTATAAGTTTCCTTTGGTTTAGTATCTTATTAGTTGTGCCTCTCTAAAAAGGGTCACTTTTGTTTGACGCCAGTGTCTCCTCATTGGTTTATTAGAAAAGGCACCTGAAGAGATGGTTTAAGTTAATGCTTTTGTGGGATTCTTCATCAGGATTCTTTGGCTTCTAGTGAGAAAAATTGGTCAGTTTGGACTGGCTGAGGAGAAGGTTTGAGACTTTTCCCTGCAGCATATTTCTTGGTTAATATTACTTACTGTAGCATTAGGCTGAATGCAGTGCTTTGACTGGCACGTGTCAGGGGACCAGCTTCAGATCCTTACAGCTCACTTCCTTAGCAGCTCAGTTTGATCATCTTGTCTCGCCAACTTATTCGAAGGTTTAAAAGTGGGCAGATTCATTCAAGGTAAATAAATTGGCTGAAACGTTGAAAGCTGGGGGGGTGGTGGGGGGGGGAATAGGAAAGGAGAAGATAGTACTAACTGGATTGCTGAGGGTTTTGGTATTGGGGACCCATACTGTTTCTAAACGTAATACAAATGAATCAAATTCGCACTAAACTGAGGGGGGATCAGCCTAGGGAAGCAGTCAAGGATGTACAACATGAACTAGGTAAAATCTGTAATGGGTGTAATGGTGGCAGATTAGATTCAATGCTGATGAAATTTATTTAGTTGAAATAAGTGAGCACATTGGAAGAAAAATGAGCAGCATATGATGCTGAAATAGCTAAAGGTGAATTTGAGCTCTTTCTAGGGATGTTATCAGACTCGGTGGCTAACTTGTTCAGTCACTGTTGAGCAGCAATCTGTAAAACAAATGGAATGCTGGATAGTGGAGCAATAGTTGGAGCTAAATCTATGTAGTGCTCTGACCAGACTGCATTATTTCTGGTCACTGGGACACAAGGAGTCAATTGCCAAGAAAAGGTTTAAAAAATAAGCTGCTATCAGTGCAGATGATAGATGTCGCTTTCTCCATTTTTCTGCATTAATTTGCTGGTAAGTGGGTTTTGTAGCAAAAGTAATTGATTTGAAATGTATCTACCTTTTGAAATTGAACTAGACACTGTTCTGAACTGGACTTTTTAAAAAAAAAAAAAAAAAAAAAATAGTTTTAGAAATATTTCCCAGTTGTTATACTTGCGTATGGGTATTATCTGTTGGGTTAGTTCAGCTGTGTGACGGTATTGCGAGCCAGTAATTTTATTTGTATTCGCAGGAGAGCTCACACCTTGACTGTGTTATTCATCCTGACTTGTGCACTGGTTTATGTTACTCTGTTGGAAGAAACCCCTCAGGACACAGCCTATAATATTAAGAGGTAAGTCGAGGCTTCGTGCAAGCAGCTCGTGTAATGCTCTACTTTCATTGCTAAAGTCCAATACAATTACAAAATTTACTTTCAGTTTTCCATATCTTGCCCCTTTCAAATCACTCCAGGATGCTGGGCTGTCCTGTGCTAATCTCTGATTTAGCAAGTCTGGTGACAGAAGTTACACGTGGCAGTCCACAAGCCCTGTTCCACCTCTGAGTTGCAGATAGTACATTCAGTCCACAGCTTTATGTACAGTAAACTCTTGTTTAAACAGTGCGTAATCATCTGGAATACTTTAATAACCAGCAAAATAGATAACTGGTAATCTTACTGAATCCATCCAGCACTCGTTTTGCCGAGTCAGAGTCTCCCACGGTGGTCGAGTTAGTCAGTGGTTTTTATTTTTGTTTGTTAAAAATTGCCTTGGTAGGTATACCTCTCGTTATCCAGAATTTTTCACCAACCGGCACCATCCTGGTCCCATAGGTGCCGGATAAGAAAGAATTTACTGTATCTGGTAAAGCCCCTCTGCAAAACTGTATACAAGAAACTTTCGATTCACCGGCACCTAAATAACCGGAAATCTCGGTTAACCGGCAAAATTCAGGAGTATGTTCAGGTAAGTTTTATTACTTGCCTTCCTTGATCTGTTGCTGTACAAGGGTGTGGCTGCAGCTGTTGCTAAGCTACAGAGATGCTTGGAACTTGTGGCCATTGTTCTGAACCTGTTGCTAAGCAACAGGGTTTGTTGCTTTATACGGAGCTCTCGGCTCCGTATCTTTTACTATAGCTTTCGGTTATCCGGAATTTTTGATGAACCGGCACCACGTCGGTCCCGGATTAAAAAAAAGTTTCCTGTACTTCACCCTTCACGCAATGGGAAGAGGGGAAAATTTAAATTGAATAATTTAAACTGATCTGTGGCTCCGGTTTCCTGTAGGCCCTTTGGAGGTTAGTTTGGAAAATGGCAAGCCTGTCTTCTGTGCATTTGAGTTGGGCTCCAGAGGGTCAACAGGAGATTGGAGACACAGGATAGCAGTGCAGAGAGGCTGGTTTGGCAGTGCTGTCCTAAAACCTGGATCTAGAACCTACAACCAAGTACTTTGAAAGTCATCAAATGCTAGTGGAGGGCAGTGCTTGGGAAACAAGAAAATTCATTGGTGGAGCCTACGATTTTAGGTGGCCGAGATGCCCGGGAATAAACTAAAGTGTCACCTAAAATGCTGCCTGTATCCAATCGCACATCAAGTTCCACTTGCCCATCACCCCTATCCTTGCTGACCCACATTGGTTCTTGGTCCTCAACGGCCTCAAATTTGAAGTTCTCACCCTTGTGTTTAATCCTTCTATAGACTTGCTCTTCTCTATCTCCGTAGACTCCTCAAGCCCTACAACCACCAACCCCCCCACCCCCAAAAAAAAAACTCTGTTTCTCTGTATTTAACCCCCTCCCGTTGTCTCACCCTTGGCGACTGTATCTTCAGCCGTGTAGGTCCCACTAATCAGAAATAAACTCCTCTGTGCCTCCACCTTTCTTGCCTCCTTGTGAGATCCTTCTTAAAACCCAAGCTTTTGGTCACACCTCCTAATCAATACTCCTTTGGCTTGCTGTCCATCTTCCTTATAGCTCTGTGTAGCACCGTGAGGCATTTTTCTATGTTAAAGACACCGCACAAATGCAAGTTCCTGATGTATGTATTAAGCTTTCTAACAGGACTAGACAGACTAGATGCAGGAAGGATGTTCCCGGTGGTGGGGGAGTCCAGAACCAGGGGTCACAGTCTAAGGATAAGGGGTAGGCCATTTAGGACTGAGATGAGGAGGAATTTCTTCACCCAGAGAGTGGTGAACCTGTGGAATTCTCTACCACAGAAGGCAGTAGAGGCCAATTCATTAAATATATTCAAGAAGGAGTTGGATATATTTCTTAAGGCTAAAGGGATCAAGGGACATGGGGAGAAGGCAGGGACAGGGTACTGAGTGTGGATGATCGGCCATGATCTCATTGAATGGCGGAGCAGGCTCGAGGGGCCGAATGGCCTACTCCTGCTCCTATCTTCTATGTTTCTATGAATTGGAACTTGGAAAGTTTACACCTATCGGGATCACGGGGGTATGGGGATTTTCTGGTAGTTGCAGCTTGTAGTGGGGAGTACCCTCGTGTGGTTTGCTGAGTGTTAGTACAGTTCAAGTGGAGTTTTTAGGAGGGCAGCAGTCTCCGTCTTCCAGTTTGGGTGGGTTCCACATCTGAAGCTACAAACTGTTGTCTCCTTTTACTTGAACATCCCATTAGAAATCCTGCTCGGTCTCTGGAAGCTGCAGATACTGCTCCATTTCTGTGATACCCAACTATACAACATCAAGCTTACGGGCCGAGTAGAGGGCAGACAGATCATCAAAGTCTGATTGCAGGAGAAACGTCTTTACCCAGAGAGTGATTAGAATGTGGAACTTGCTGAGGCAAATAGCATAGATGCATTTAAGGGGAAGCTAGTTAAGTACATGAGGGAGAAAGAAATAGAAGGGTATGTGATTAGGGTGGGAGGAGGCTGTGGAGCATGAACACCGGCATCGACCAATTGGACTGAGTGGCCTGTTTCTGTGCTGTAATTTCTATGTAAAACCATCTGGAAGACGCTACAGATGCATTCGCACCCGTACGACCAGATTTAGGAACAGCTTCTTTCCCAGGGCTGTCATCCTACTGAACTCCACAAATAAACACTAAAGCCTGCACATCTGCCGATGCACTTTATTATGGTCATATTTATGCTAATATATATGTACAAATGTATGTTGAAATGTTTAAGTGTCCAATCCAAATTGTACACTCTCGGGAGCCGCAAGCCTACATTTCGTTGTACTGCACTTGTGCACTAACAATGACAAAAGTTGATTTGATTTGATTTGATTTGGGGTGCTTCCATGATGCTACGGAATGCTGATAGTTTCTCAAATGTATTTTTGTTTGTTACAAAATGCTGTTGTATGAACAGAAAGCACAACGAGATCAGTGTGTGGGTTGCCACATTGGGGAAACACTGTGTGTATGTAGATAAACCTGTATAATCCCCTTTTAACTGCTGTATTCCCCTCCCCCCGCAAGACAGTTGCAAGCTGAGAGGAATAAGGCATGTTCAGACTTGCCTGCTGCGGAGAGAAGGAAAACCAATCAGGTTTCAGCAGGTGACCAATCCGTGAGTCATCACAGGTTCGCGGGCTTCACGAATTCAGTACTGTATTGTGAGAGTTGGAGTAAAGACCTATTTCTTGTAGCTCGCTGTGTTGCCTATTTCTTTACGCGGGAGACCGTAGTCCCCCACATTGGTGACCCCGAATGTCGGCGGCCGAAGCCCCCGACTCACGCAGCCCTACAGAGGCCAGCAACGACCCGACGGCAACCAGCAGCAGCCCGATGTCGGCCGGCGCCGTGTCCTTGAAGCTCCCCACCTTCTGGGAACACCAAGCACCAGCTTGGTTCGCGCACACGGAGGCCCAATTCACCCTTCGCAGGGTTCAAGACGACGAAGAAAGGTACCTCCACGTAGTCTCAGCACTAGCAAGCTCCACCACCGCCGAAATTCTCGACCTGCTGGGGAACCCACCACAGACCGGCAAGTACTCGACCATTAAGGGCCGCTTGCTGCAGGCTTACGGCCTGTCCAGTGAGGAGAGGGCCCGCAGGCTTCTCTCACTACCAGGCCTTGGCGACTCTACCCCGACCCAGTTGATGAGCCGGATGCTTGTGCTCCTGGGCTCGGAACCGCAGTGCTTCTTGTTTCGGCCCCTTTTCCTCAGCCTGCTTCATCAGCAGGAACAGACTGCCCTCGCGGGGTCCCCGATCATGGACTGCGTACAATTGGCAGCTGCCGCGGACAAAGTCTTCGCCGTCGCCCAACTCGGCTCTGCAGCCGCGAGGCTCCCCGACACCACCGAGCGCGCGCCGCCACGCCAGGCCACAGAACTATGCTACTACCACGCGCGTTTCGGCCGCAAGGCCCAACACTGCAGAGCACCCTGCTCTTTCGATCAAACCAAGATGGCCGCCCGGCCCAACGCACCAGCCCCGTGCCGCCGCCTAGGCCCGCTCGACCGCACCCCCCCCCGCCACGGTGGCCATCGGCACCGCAGGTAAACTGCTGTACATAACTGACTCCCTTTCAGGGCGCAGATTCCTTTGCGACACTGGAGCCCAATGCAGCATAATTCCTGCCTCCCAGCTCGACATCCAGGCAGGCCGCAGCGGCCCACCTCTCGTGGCGGCAAATGGCGCAGCCATCGCTACTTTCGGAAAGCAACGGGCCGAGGTTTGTTTCAATGGCCAGCGATTTACGTGGGATTTCGTGACGGCCTCGGTGGCACATCCCTTGCTGGGCGCCGATTTTCTTTGCGCCCACAGACTCCTGGTCGACGCAGCAACTTTCGCTTCACTGGCCTGCCAGCAGAGCAACAGCCCGGCCCTCGTCGGGTCCTGCTCCGCCCCGGCGCATGACGACTACGCCCGCCTACTCGCAGATTTCCCGAGGCTCACACAACCGACCTTCTCAGCCGCGGCAGTCAAGCATGGTGTCGAGCACCACATCGCCACTACGGGACCACCAGTGTTCGCCCGAGCCAGACGCCTGGACCCAGCCAAGATGGCGGTGGCCAAGGAAGAATTCGCCACGATGGAGAAACTGGGCATCATCCGCCGCTCGAACAGCCCCTGGTCGTCCCCCCTCCACATTGTGCCCAAGCCGGGCGGTGGCTGGCGCCCCTGCGGCGACTACAGACGGCTCAACGACGCCACCACGCCCGATAGATACCCCATTCCGCACATCCAAGACTTCTCGGCACACCTAGCAGGAAAGTCGGTCTTTTCCAAGGTCGACCTGATTCGCGGCTACCATCAGGTCCCCGTCCACCACGCAGACGTCCAGAAGACGGCGGTCATCACCCCCTTCGGACTGTTCGAGTTCCTGCGCATGCCCTTCGGGCTCAAGAACGCCGCACAGGCCTTCCAACGGCTCATGGACTCCGTCCTACGGGACCCGAGCTTCCTGTTCGTCTATCTGGATGATATCCTCGTGGCTAGTACCAGCAAGGCCGAGCACACGCGCATTTGCGCTCTTTTCCAGCGCCTCAGCCAACACGGGCTAATCGTCAACCCGGCCAAATGCCAGTTCGGAGCAGCCCAAATTGACTTTCTCGGCCACAGAATCTCGCCAAGGGGAGCCATTCCCCTACCTTCCAAGGTGCAGGCGGTGGCGGATTTTCCCCAGCCCACCTTGGTCAAGGCGCTGCAGGAATTTTTGGGGATGGTCAATTTCTATCACCGTTTCGTGCCCAAGGCCGCCTCACTCATGCGCCCCCTCTACGAAGCCACCAGGGGCAAAACGGGCAAAGAGCAACTCACCTGGTCCAGCGAGATGGCGACAGCCTTCCACCAGACCAAAAGCGCCTTGGCCAACGCCACACTACTGGCCCACCCCATCCCGGGTGCCAAGACAGCCCTTACCATGGACGCCTTGGATTGCGCCGTCCAGCAACAGTGGGTCGATGGCGCGTGGCAGCCACTGGCATTTTTCAGCCGACAGCTGCGCAAGAACGAGCAGGCCTACAGCACGTTCGACAGAGAGCTCCTGGCCCTGTTCCTGGCAATCCGGCACTTCCGTTTCCTTCTGGAAGGCCGGCCGTTCACTGCATTTGTGGACCACAAGCCGCTCACTTTCGCCATGGCCAAAGTAACCGAACCCTGGTCCGCGCGCCAACTCAACTTCATCTCGGAGTTCACCATGGACATCCGCCACGTCGCCGGCAAGGACAATTTGATGGCCGACTGCCTCTCAAGACCCTCGCTCCATGCAGTGCACCTGGGCGTCGACTACGCCAGCATGGCGAGAGACCAGGCCGCCGACGCGGAGATCCAGGCCCTCAGGACGTCAACCACCAGCCTCACTCTGGCCGACATCCACTTCCACGCAGCAGGCACAACCCTCCTGTGCGACGTCTCAGTCCCTTCGCCTAGGCCGGTCGTCCCATCCGCCTGGCGCAAGCGAGTTTTCGACATCATCCACGGCCTCTCACATCCAGGGATGCGTGCGTCTCAGAAACTCATGTCCGCCAAGTTTGTCTGGCCTGGACTCCACAAGGATGTGAGAGACTGGACCAACACATGCGTGGCATGTCAGCGCGCTAAGGTCCAGCAGCACACCAAGGCGCCATTGGAGTGTTTCCCGGTGCCCGAGAGGCGTTTCGACCACGTCCACGTCGATCTGGTAGGCCCCTTGCCGCCGTCGCACGGTTTCACACACTTGCTCACGATCGTCGACCGCACCACCAGATGGCCCGAGGCGATTCCCCTCGCCTCCACCACCACGACCGACGTCGCGCGAGCATTTGTCTCGACATGGGTGGCCCGGTTCGGCGTGCCGACCGACATATCCTCAGACAGAGGCCCCCAGTTCACCTCCCATTTGTGGAATGCCATCACCGCCGGCCTCTGCACCAAGTTGCACAGGACAACAGCCTACCACCCGCAGGCCAACGGGCTCTGCGAGCGCTTTCATCGTTCCTTGAAAGCCTCCCTCCGCGCCAGCCTGGCCGACACCAGCTGGACCGACAAACTACCCTGGGTCCTCCTGGGATTGCGCACCGCGCCCAAAGAGGACCTCCGCGGCCGAGATGGTCTACGGCCAACCGCTCAGAGTACCAGGCGACTTCCTCCCCCTGACAACGGAGCCGTGGTCGGCCGCCAGACAGCTTTCCTTGCACCAGGACGCGGCCCAGCAATTCCGTCCAGTGCCCACTTCGCAACACGACCCGCAGCCGTCCTACGTGCCTCGAGACTTACGACATGCGGAGTTCGTCTTCGTGCGCCGGGACGCGCACAGAGGCCCGCTGCAGGCACCATACACCCGCCCCTTTCCAGTATTGGAGACGGACAAAGCTTTTCTTATCGACGTCGGCGGGAAGCCGGACCTTATTTCAGTAGACCGCCTCAGCGTCCCGTTTCGGCCGGCTCTTCCCCCACGGCGGGGCAGACCTCCCGCGTTGGCGGCGGCCCCACAAGAGGACCAAGACATGCCAGAACCTTACTTCCCGGCCACCGCCCCACCTTCGCCGGCTGACCAGCCGACGAACCAACCGGCCGACCTCCCAGACAGCCCTCCTCACACGCCAGATGGCTACTACAGCCGCTACGGCCGCTTGGTCAAACCTCCGCAGAGTGACTTTTACAGTTAACGAGGATTCTGGGGGGGCGTATGTGGCGTTGCCACATTGGGGAAACACTGTGTATGTAGATAAACCTGTATAATCCCCTTTTAACTGCTGTATTCCCCTCCCCCCCCCCCCCCCCCCCGCAAGACAGTTGCAAGCTGAGAGGAATAAGGCATGTTCAGACTTGCCTGCTGCGGAGAGAAGGAAAACCAATCAGGTTTCAGCAGGTGACCAATCCGTGAGTCATCACAGGTTCGCGAGCTTCACGAATTCAGTACTGTATTGTGAGAGTTGGAGTAAAGACCTATTTCTTGTAGCTCGCTGTGTTGCCTATTTCTTTACGCGGGAGACCGTAGTCCCCCACAAGTGGAACATTCCATTAATTCCACGCAGCAAGGGCCAGAAAGGACTTTACCCTATAAGAAAATGTCAGTAAAATTATAAAGCTAGTACAGTAAACTCTGTTGTTGGTCCATTAATTTGATCTATAAAGAGCACAGTAATTATCTTGCTGTATATTGGCAGGAAGTAGCAGCATCCTATATTGGTCAACAACTGCAAGGGTGTAACTCCGAATGGATGTGGTTGAGTCAGTTGTTTCTTAATCCAGTGGATTATGCGCTTCCCTAACTTGTTTTTCTATCATTCACTCCACTGGGTCCTTATCCTCGGTATGCAGTACAAACAATTGAACCCTCCACTATTGGTGTTTATTCAGCATGATTTTAAATTACTCAATTTGCTACAGGAATAATTCTGTCCATTACGATGATCTTTGTTTCGAACCATAATTATTTCTTGGGTAGCTTGTAACACAAATCAGTCTTTGGAGCTGGTGTTAAGGTGGTGGTCTTAAAGGAACTATATTTAATGCACTAAACTGAGAAAATAAGGGTACAGGAAACTTTTGTTTAACCGGACCGGTTAAATGTCCAGAAAGCTCGCTCTACCGGCAAAATTCAGGAGCCGTTTCCTATAAGTTTTTTTACTTCTCGTTGCTTTTTTTTTTTCCAGTCGTGGCTCCCAGCGTCTAGCTGAAGCTGTTGCTTAGCTACAGAGACGCTTTTAAGCTGCGGCTGACTGTTTTGAATTCAATTCAATTCAATTTTTATTTTTCATATATGCAGCAGATGTGTGTACTGCACAATGAAATGTTGATTTTTACGAGTCCTCCCAATGTTTTAACATTAGTGCTGGTTTATACGGCAGTTTTGATGGGACGGCACCAACTCGGTCCCGTCAGTGCCGGATACCAGAAAGTTTCCTGTATAATGAATTGGGAGGTTTGTGCAGTAAATTGGGTGTGTTAATGTTGAGTGTCACAAGGCAGATGTTTGATTCCTCTCTTTGTGTAGACAACTTCTATGTAGAGACAGCCTGATGAGCTTGCAAAGCACATTCTGTCACCTTTCCGTATGTTGATGAAGCCGGCAGGCTTGTAACTGCAGCAGCTACGTTCTGTAACTTTGTTTGCTGTTCTGACCCAGTAACAATTTTTCCCTGGAAGAATTTTGAGCAAGTTTGATAATGAAGTTAGGGCTTTTAAAGAGTTGAGTTTGGAGAAGGGTTGAAGTTTAGAAACTTGCTCCGAAAGCAGTTGTTGAGGAAGTTGATGAACCTTCAGGCCTGGTTAAAGAACTGGTGCAGTTTTTCCTGTGCAGTAAATAAACCTGGCTCGTTCTTGACCTTTTGACGACCTGCATTCCTCTTGCTCGTGGACAAGTGTGTGCTACATTTGGCGGCTGAAGCCTGTCACTGCATCTTGAACTGTAGTAACTGATCAGGTGATGGATAATTATATTCTCCCATAATTTTAAATAGTTGCAGTAAAGATGCGTTGTTTTGAAGTTTATGCAGGGAACATGTACAAGGCAAGCATCTTGCTTCGCGATATAGCTGATACAATAAACTTCAAGAGCCAAGCTTAATCTGTTTATGGTCATGTGCCTCAATGAGGGTATTGTTTTCAGACCACTTTCATCTATCTTTTAAAATAAGGTTGAGTTATTGAGGCAAGTTTTATTCCAGTTTCTTCTTTGTTTTGCTGCCATGGGTGTAACGATGAGCAATTGGTTATGCACTTCATGTCATTAGTATGTAATGGCATCTATACTGAAGGACGAAAGGTTGACAACACCGTAAATTTAAGGTAATCCCACTCAGTTACTCAAAATATATCAATCCAGGGTGTATTGAAACTCAGCAGTGTCAAAATTATTGAATTGAGTTGTGAATAAATAAAATTGGATATAAACAATTCTGTTTTGAAGTCACTGTATAAAAATGTTTTTGCGTTTCATTTTCCCTTGGGCTGCACATTCCACACATGCCGCGTGCGCATATTTTTGCGTTGTGGTCATTTCCTGCGGCCCCCCTTGCCAAGTGAATTTGTGCAGTCATTGTGCTCAATCGTTTTTCTGCCTCATTGAATGCATTTAATTAATAGTGTAAGCAACAAGCTTGCACACCTCCTCCTGCAATTATGTCTTCTGATTGTTGTGAGCAATTAAATAATAGCTGATTTAGCTGTATCTTGAGTGTGGGAGGTATAACTAGGTCGCAGCAGTCTGTCCCTGAGCAAAAATAGTAGATTCCTTTTGTGTAGTTGCAGGGCAGACAGAAAGTTGATCAGGGCGAAACAGAATTACTATAAGTATTATTTCTCAGCTTGGCATACTTCTCTTCCTTGTATGCTTTTTTTAAAATAAAGAGAAAACAGAAATATTTTACTTCCTTGGATTCCTCTTTGTGCATGTGGAAAAGCAACCTTGTGGAGGCCCACCACTATATAAAGAAGGTTGTTAATTAAAACGCAGGCACTGATTATAGTTCCAAGTCCCAGAATGAACTACTGCGATTTAGTTTCCCTTCTGTTGCCCTCGAAGACGGTTCACTTTGGCTTGTGGCTGCTCATTGAATGACAAGACCTTCACTCTGGAGGGAAACTGAATTATTCTTCCATACCTTCAGTCCACTAGTGCACAGCGAAACTATGCTTCTAAACGTTTCTTTGAGCAGGAGTCATTCATCCGAGTGGGTTCACATTGAACGCTGGTCTTGCTGAAATGTGAATACAAAGTCTACTATTGGTTCAGCATTTTTAACTATACTAAGGAGCACGCATCAACACTGCTATCTTTTGATGGGAGTAACTTGTCAAAAAAATGAAGCCTGGTGCCCATACGCTGATTTATTGAAGTTGCATGTGGCAGAACATTTCTGCCTCCATGTATGCTTATGGCATGGTTTATAAAAAAAAAAAAAAAAAAAAAAAATTCTCTGTCATGTAAAATATTTCAACCTTTATTAATGAATCACCCATTCCTGGGATGTTTCTGCCTTTCTTGCCTTTGCTTACTGTTGCTCATTTTGTTCCTAGGTGTAAACAGTGGTTTGCATTTATTTTTGTGCAACAATTCAGCTGTGCAACCTCGAACTACACTTGCTCTTTTTGTTCTAGTTGCAAATGCTTTGCTTGTGCAATTCCAAAACCACACCCTTCCCTAACATGCATTTGTGTGACTGGTACACCGATTTGCATTTATCAATGGAGCAACAAAACTGGGGCCCTGATGTTCTAAATAAATGCTGCTGATTTGGTCTATAAGATCATCATAGGGTGTGAGGGCTTGGGATAGTTTTAATGCAAAGGTGGCACTTAATGTGTTGGCAATGGAGTCGATAAACTGAGAGGAGGAATGTTTTGTGGGAATGTAGCGGCATTGGTGGCTGGATTTTTATGTTAACACCTTAGTTTATGAAACTGGTTCAATAATATATAAAGAAGGTTGTTAATTAAAACGCAGGCACTGATTATAGCTCTTAAGTCCCAGAATGAACGACTGCGATTTAGTTTCCCTTCTGTTGCCCTCGAAGACGGTTCACTTTGGCCTGTGGCTGCTCGTTGAATGACAAGACCCTCACTCTGGAGGGAAACTGATTTATTCTTCCATACCTTCAGTCCACTAGTGCACAGCGAAACTATGCTACTAAAGGTCTGACTTTGTGGCATGGCATGCAGCTGGCGAGAGCTGATTTGTATGAGAGTCCCCACCTCCGATTGCCTTAAAGCCTTTTAGTGCACAAAAAGGGTCACCAATAATGTAAACTACTTGTCTTTTAAAACGTACATTAGCAACTTGGTGGCATTAAAATGTTACCTTCCGTTGACGTGATAAGAACATTAATGCGGGATTATTCAGCAAGGACAGTATTAATCAGATTACTGCAGTAAATAGAGCAGAGGCTGTAAGCACGGGGCGTCCTTTCCTCCAAGGAGCTTTGCACTTTTCATTGGTATCTCGACCTCTCCACCCCTCTCCTTTTAAGACACACATTAAAACCTACCTCTTTGAATTAGCTTTTAGCCACCTGTCCTAATATCTCCTCCTTTGGCTCTGCATCAATTTGTATCTGATAATGCTCATGTGAAGCGCCTTGGGATGTTTGCCAATGTTAAAGGTGCTATATAAATGCAAGTTGCTGTATTTGAGGATGGTTCTGCAAAATGGAAGTTTCTACTTCAGCCAACCTATTAAATAGATGGTATTTCATCAGGGCCGCTGAGTTGACAGTTACTTCCATAGGTGTGAATTCCTGGAAATCATCTGTACTCCGAAATTCTTCTGTTCATGCCAGCAGTGTAGCAAATCTGTGTACAGGAAACTTTGTGCTATCCGGCACCGACGGGACCGAGCTGTTGCCGTTCCCTCAAAACTGCCGGACAAACCAGCGTTAATGTTGAAGCATACGGAGCTTTTCATCTCCGTATCTGACAACAAACACTGTTGCTTAGCAACAGCTTCAGAGAGACTTTCCAGAGCCTGACTGTTGGAAAAAAAAAAGCCACGAGAAGAAGAAAAAGCCACGAGAAGAAAAAAAAGCCACGAGAAGAAAAAAAAAGCCACGAGAAGAAAAAAAACCTAACAAAACGGCTCCTGATTTTTGCCGGTGGCTCGAGCTTGCCGGACACTTAGCCTCCGGATAACACAAAGTTTCCTGTATATATCTTCTCGTAGATGTGATCCCAAAATATTGGTTTCTGATTTGTATAATCCTGCTCCAGAGTTCTCCATTCTTATTCTATGAACCAAAACTTAAAATATTAATAACTTGTAACCAGACACTTGGGCATAAACAGTCTGCAGTACAGGAAACTTTGGTTTATCCGGAGGTTGTATGTCCGGAAACCTCGATCTACCGGCAGAAATCAGGAGCCGTTTTGTTAGGGTTTTTTTCTTTTCGTGGCTTTGTTTTCAACAGTCGGACTCTGGAAAGTCTCTCTGAAGCTGTTGCTAAGCTACAGAGACGCTGCCAAGGTACGGGCCGACTGTTTACAAGCAGTTGCTAAGCAACAGTGTTTGTTGTCCGATACGGAGATGAAAAGCTCCGTATGTTTCAACATTAACGCTGGTGTGTCCGGCAGTTTTGAGGGAACGGCAACAGCTCGGTCCCGCCGGTGCCGGGTATCACAAAGTTTCCTGTACTACACATTGAGGTTGAAGTAGAGCTAACCTGTGTAGGTATTTTTTTTTAACCTTTTTTGGATCAATTTTTAAAAAAATTCATTGAAAGAGGTGAACACAATCAAATATTTGTGGATAGTACTCAATTATATTTCTGTAAAGTCCTAAACATGTCTTTAAATGAACTCTTGAGCTCCACCAATATTGCTTTTAATTGTAGTACAGGTAGACTACCCTTTATCCGGACTTCCGAAAACCGAAACCCTCTAAAAACCGAAGGTTTTTTCGTTCAGCGTAAGTCGTGCGTACGAACGAAAGAACCTTCGGTTTTTAGAGGGTTCCAGTTTTGGAAGTTCGGATAAAGGGTAAGTCGTGCGCACGACCCCCCCGCGGGCCCCGACAACCGCCGACCCCGCCAGCCCCGACAACCGCCGACCCCCCCCCCCCCCCCGCGGACCCCGCCAACTGCCGACCCCCCCGCGGACCCCGCCGGCCCCGACAACCGCCGACCCCCCCGCCGGCCCCGACAACCGCCGACCCCCGCCGCGGACCCCGCCGGCCCCGACAACCGCCGACCCCCCCGCGGACCCCGCCGGCCCCGACAACCGCCGACCCCGCCGGCCCCGACCCCCGCCGACCCCGACTGACTTACGCTGAGCGTCAGCGTAAGCCGTGCGCACGACCCCCCGCCGACCCCCGCCGACCCACCTTCCGAAATCCGAAATTCTCCTTTATCCGAAACTCGGCTGGTCCCGAGGTTTTCGGATAAAGGATAGTCTACCTGTACCTCATTTTACAATAGGGAAAGGAATATGGACTACTTGAGATCCAGATGTGTTCTGCTACTGTGCCCAAATTGGCATCTGGGTCACCTTGATGGGGAAGGGAGGTTCCATTCAGAGATATGTCGAGGCCTCACTGTCTAAGGTGGCAGATGGTTTCCTGTCGATTCTCCCACCTCTCTCGCTCTTCTGGTTTATCTTTCACCACTTTTCCCTGTCTCCACCTATCAGCTCTGTGGAGGTTGCTTCTGACACTTAATTTAAAGAAAAATAAAGCATTCAAAATTGTACAAGAGTGTGCACAGGTAGCGATTTTTGTTGTTTTTATCTTTTCCTTTTAATGTTTCTGTGTCAGTGGAAGGAACCGACAATGACAGTAGATGTTAGGGGCTTGTGCAAGAATTGTTTTGGTGTTTTCTGATTTGTGGAGCTGTCCCAAATCAGCTGGGAGATTCCAAGAGTAATCGATTTCCCGAGTTAACTCTGGTTCAGCTGCACACTTGCAAGTTGTTAATTCAAGTGTGAAGTCAAGTTTCAGTTTCACACATGGAATAGTCCAGTGGTGGTTTTACCTATCATACCCATTAAGCAAAAATGACATTTCATTACAACGGTATCAGACTTGAACAGAAAACATTGATTAAGTACTTTAGTACTCGAGCTAGGAATAAAAAAGGGGCTTTAAATTGTCTAGAATTAAAAATCCTGTTTTCATTGTGAACTTTTTAGCATGTGGCGACGTACTGTCTGAACAGTAGCTGCAGATTTTAAACTCAGCCAGAGTGGCCATGTGGATAGAAATGAGCATCGGAGGCTTTCCAGAATTCTCATTGTGCCGAAGTGCAGCAGAACCCTTTACACGCTACAGATCAGGCCGGAGTTCATTGTGATGGGATTTGACACACATAACTTGCGTGGGTCACTGGCCGACAAGTGGGGTATCATTTTATGTATGAGCACTGTAGGTGGGAAAATTGGCTCCTATCTTAGCACAATTTTGATGTTTAATGGAGAAGGGAAGTCTACTGTTTGTACAAAGTTTTTATATATATATATATATATATATATATATATATATATATATATATATATTTAATATATTGGTACAGAAATTCGGGTCGGGGGCTTCCCGCGGGTGTAAGCCCCCGACCTGCACTTACCTTGCGCGCCGGCCGTTGAGCTGTAGGGCCCCATGGAATTCCGATCCGGGGCCTGGTCCAGCTGCCGGCGCGCAGTGCTTGTGTATCCCAGGGGCGCAGTTAGTTCGATGCGTCCCCTGGGATCACGTGGGCCATGGGCAGCCAATCGGAGCAGGGAATGCTCCATTCATAAGTCTTGACAGGAAGTGCTGTCAAGACTTATAAATACTACGGCCCCAAAATAGCACTAAACCTTCAAATAATTTTTTTTTTAAATCACTTTTTAAATAAACTATAAATTACATGAAATAACTATTTTAAACAATTTAAATTTTTGAAAAAAGTAATTTTATATTCTAACGGGGCTAAAAATAAACTTACCTTGCTTTAAAGTATTTAAAAATAATAAACCTGTGGAAAAAATGTTTTAATTTTAATTAATTCACCACTTACCTTGTAAAAAGCAGGCCTTACGCCTGCTTTTTATGTGTGTAAATTCTGCAGACTTACCCTCACGGAAAAACCTGTGGGGAAAAAAAAACTAAGTTTGATGCGCACGTGCAGCCTCTCCCGTGCACGTGTTTGACCTCTGAACCCCTGCTTTCAGAGGAACGGAAGTGCCGGTTTCCCGCGCATGCGCAGTGCATGCAGGAAACCGGTACTGCCTACGGGTGAGTACCCCGTGCGTACTCACCCGTGGAGACCCGAATTTCTGGGCCATGATTTAAAAAGCACCAATTTCCCTGCTGCCATGGAGACATTTGAATAGGATATCTCTCCCTTCTGGCTGCTCCACTGATCAGCTTGGGAGTGTCCTTGCTCTATTGCAGCAGTGGAGGGTGGAGATTTTAAACTGGTTTGAGGAACACTCTGGCGCTGCTCAACCCAGGGAAACCACACTACAGGCTAGGAATCCAAATTTCCCACCCTGCTATCTGGTGGCTTCGAAGTAGTCCTCGGACTTGTTTATCTTGCCCCCCCCCCCCCCCCCCCCCCCCTGCTGCTTACAGAGGAACCGCTCCAATATGCATGGGGGCACTCACCTTACTAGACATTGCCAGACTGACTTAGTAGTTATATCTTGCGACAGAAAAGTTAATACTTTTTTTTAAAGCTTAGAATTTTATTTGATGAGGACTTTAAACAAGTATTTTCCCTTCAAGATGTATTTAATTTATGAATCTTGAATGTTTGAAAAAATGTTTAATGCTTAAGCAGAGGCTTGAGTTATGATCAACCGCTTCTATGAACACGAGATGTTTCTCATTTTACTGTTTGATTTGCAGAGGGATTGTTGCCAGCATTCTTGTGTTTTTATGTTTTGGAGTCACTCAAGCAAAAGATGGACCATTTTCCAGACCTCACCCAGGTATAGTACTGTGATTTCATAATGGCTCTGCCAGTCCTCTTCAGACTCTGTCTCATATTTTAAAGCTATGTTCGAGGCAATTAACTTGTGCAATGCGCCCTGTCCCACAATCCAGAAATCATTTGGGAGGGACCATGTAAAAGAAATATTTTATTGCTTCAGTCAGTGACTGCCTAGTTTAGTACCCTATATTACACTACCGTTCCATATCAATTTACTCATAGATTTGGTACCACTCAGGTCAACTCAAACAGTATTTTCACTACCTCATGCAAAATTGCAGTAATGAGACAGCAAGTTTCAGTATGTACACTAAGTGCAGACATTTGTAGGATATCTTGTGCCAAATCACTTGCCCTATCCATTGTTTCACTGCGATGTACAAGCATTTACGTGTTCATACTTGTACAGCCTCTACAGGACTCGCTTCAGAAGAAGCCAATCCTCTTAATGGGCCCAATGGAATTACTGGTATGCATGTGTATTTAGGTACAGTATGACTCGAGCAAGAATCTTGTTTAGCAGTTCCAGCGTGTTAGGCAGCTTTCATAATGAGATGAATTGCTCCTCTATCGAAAGGCTTGGTTAAGGATTGTAGCAAAGTAATGGGTTACAGACTAGTCTTTATACCCAGTAACAGCTTAACCTGGCAGCCAGTATGAAAAACAGGATGTCGTATTGGACAGTTCAAATTTGAATATCAGCAATGGTTCCCTCTAATTTTTTTTTGTACTGAGCGGACCACAAGCTCCTTTGAGTGCGATTTTTTTTTTGTTTTTTTTTTGTTCATGAGCAAATTTTACAGCAACCAATTAAAAGCAAATTGACAGTAATGCCATATTGCCACCCCACCTTCTCAAATCATGAGACAATCAGACCAACTCTTAAAAATCATGAAATCAGTTGGTTTTTGGTTTATAAATGTCATTAGTGGCTTTATTTAATCTCTAACAGGTTACAACTCTTTGGAAAACTATATTACATGTGTCTCGAGTTAGAATTTGCTCTGTCGAGTGCCCCAGCAAAGTTAATCATAACATTTCAGGGTCATTGTCTGATTAGGATATGCTAATAGTGGAGATTAGTCAGGACTATATAACTTCACTTTCCTGCCTTCACTTCACTGAGTAGTCTTCTGCCTGAGGACTTACGTCCTTTGGAAACTACACGGAGTCAAATTTAAACCTCTTTCCATGTTTCATTGCACGAGAGACCAAAATCCAGAATCTCTATCATTACTCCTAAGCTAGCTGTAATGCTTCATTGTGTAAACTGTTTACTTTTCTGAAATTTCAGCCTTCAGAATGATTCCACAACTCATGGAAAGTTATGTGATTCAGTAATACTGCCCTGGCCTTTCAAAACAGAAGACCAGGGACTTTCCTTTCATCTCTCTCTGCAATGGATTCAAACCCAACTCCCAGAGGTGGAAAGGCAATGCAGTAACATGAGTGTGACACTGAGACCCTTATCAGGAACCTGAATACAATCTTCAACATCACTTTGATAAGCCTAAAAAAGAGCATTCATCAAAATAAGTCAGCGCACAACTTGCATACCTGAAGAACTGGTGACTTATGTTGTTGTTATCGGTCAGTCTCCCGTGGTGTCCTGATCCAGTGTGGCCGGAGACTGCCTTCCTACGAGGAGCAGGTCCTGAAAGCTGAACGGGAACGAGCGCAGGTCTCAGCAAGAAGTCAATGAGTGCGCGTCTCAGGCCCTGAATCAGAGCCACCGGGCCCAGCGCCATTTAATCGCAGCTCCAGCGCCGCCTGGTTCCACTGAGTCCGACTATTTCTCTCTTTTGAATGTACCACAGCCCTGAGGAGCATGCGCAGTCAGCGGGGAAGTCCGCGCGGTGGAATGAGCAGTTGCCGGGGCACAGAAAATTGTGGGGTCAACAGCCGTCTGAGACGACGCTTGCTGGGTTCCAGGGCTCTTACCGAACGGCGATCCAATTCGGATAGCCTCTGTGAGGTTTTCAGGCCATTCTCTCAGTGATGTGACTTTTCCCCGCTAGTTCAGTATTGGGTCCCTGTCATTCCGCTCCAGCTGTCCAGTGAATTTAAGTGCACGGGAGCTTACGGATCACCTGTGCACCTTCGAGGGAATATAGATACCCAGTCAAATAATTGGAACCAAATGTTCATGCATCTGATTTAGATGCTTTGCAGGGAGCTTGCCAGGGTAAGCTGTTATGGGCGTTTATCACCTTTTCGTGAGGGTTTGAGCATAATTAGGCGGATTAGGAAAAGACAATTTGGCCTACCAAACCCATTTTGAATTGCAGACTACGTGCAATTCACTCCATCGGCTCCACCAAACCCAGTTAATATCCTAAAGAATGGAAACTGACCCCCAAACTGAGGTTTTGTAAAGTTTCTTTCTATTCCCAAAGCAAATTCACACTAGACTCCAGAACAGCTATCCTTATCTCCCACGATCAGGTTCTTTCCTCGACATGATGGCTCCATGGTTCCAGCAGCTTGGGAACCATTCTTCGACCATTCAATCATCTCTATCTGTGCTTATACTAATGATCTATTGCTGGCCAGATAACTCAAAGCTTCAGTAATTACAATTTCGGCAATTCACCAGAGTAACTCAGAAATCACAGTACAATAGACATCAATCATAGACCAATTTTGATGCAGGAGTTTCCTCATTGCCCTGTTTAAAACATCTCGTACAAAACTGGGGTTCAGATTAATTTTGTCTGTGTGCCAAAGTGCTGCACAATCTACAACAACTGCTATATGTGTGGTTTTTATAGCAATTTGGGATATGCTTGGGATCCATTTCCATCCTGTAGGATACGATAATTACACAGAACCACCTCTATTCTAATTCAAGAGCTACAGAAGGTGAAGGTTACATCACAAGCTCTACGAGAGTTTTAGCTACAGGAATATTGCCAAATGCAGTAACGAGCAACAGGGATTAGCACATTGCACTATTGCCGCACTATCTATTCAGGGGCTAGTGAGTGGAAAGTTAGAAAATACAAAAGTGAGGGTGATGTAGTAATTTACATATGGTGATTTATTGTTGATGACGGAAGGTAATTGCTGCACTCTGTCCTTTGTAAGCCAGGAAGAGAAATCTAGAATCTCTAAACAATTTTGGTGGAATGGGCCTGTGCTGATCTCTTTTAAAGTTGGCAGATGGTTGTACAGACTTTTCTTTTAATGCAAGTTGAAGTTTGAATTATCAAATGTATTTGAACCATATATTGAAAAATATCCAAAATGAATATTAGAACCGAGAGCACTCGCCCCCATCATTAAACTTTTTCCTTTTTTTAAATTATAAAAATCTTGTAAAATTTCTAAGGGTTGCGTAGTACCTTGGTCAAAAGGATGAGCACATGACCTCCTCCCAGGCCTTTGTAAATGGCGGCGACTAATAGATAAAGAAAAAGTGAAACAAACAGACATTGGAAATCTAAAACCAATATAGACAATCCTGGAAACACTCAGCAGGGTTGTCTATCAATTGAGAGGACAGAGAAATTAATAATGCAGATGTGGACACAAATTCATCAGTCACTCATAAATGCCTTGGTGACTCTCCCTCTGACTTTCTCTCTTTCTCAACCTCGCTCCTTGACCTTGCTGCCATGTCCTGAGAGTGCACAGTAATAGTTTGTTAATTGTCAAAGTAGTCTATTATAGTCAAGGTAGCATCCTACTCTCACACTATGAATAATGCATATTATATAATGGCCTCTTGAAATGTAGCATTTATTAATAAGCTTTGTTTTGAATGGCACCCAGAGTTGATTCTGCTGTATAAAAGTTGAAAGCCCATTTGCAGGTCACATGATGAATAATGTCACAATTACCATGGCTGATTTCCATATATATATAAATAACTCTGAGAAGCATTCTACTTAAACTCATAGTTGATGTATGCAATAAAGACATTTCAAGTCAAAGCACATTGCTACAGCAGCGTGTGATCTTGCTGAAGTAGCCACAGCTTTAATAAGTTTAAACAGATGAGACTTTAATCAGTAGATGGGATTTATGCCAAGACAGGGTTTATCTGTGTTTTGTTCTACAGAGACATGCTCTTGCACACGCATTATTTTAACAGAATTGCTGATTTCCAAAAGAATATGCATGCTTCAAAAACATTACTTGTATTTTTTTTTTTAAAAGACAGTTTAGTTCATGGTTCCATTTGTCTTGTGCAAAGGCGTGGGGTGACAACAGTCTTGTTCCTGAGATTAAATGAGAGGGGAATTTTTAAAGCTCTTTCTGGAATAGTTAATGCACAATTGCCACACTGTATAACTATGCTCTACTAAAATATAGATTGGTGCTGTATGAGTGCAGACCATTGGCAATTGGAGGTGTCCATCATTCCTGTAAGGAAACATGAAGAAAAGTTGGCTTACACTTGACTACAGCTGATGCACATGTTGGCAATGCTTTGTGTGGGGAGGGAGAAGGGGTGTGCATTGGTTCTGGCTCCTAACGTGTTTTTACAACAAAAACTTGCATTTATATAGCTCCTTTAACACAGTAAGACGCTTCATAGCAGTGATAGCAAACAAAATTTGGCACCGAGGATAGATGACCAAAAGCTTGACCAAAGGCATAGGTTTTATGGAACGTGTTTTATAGGAGGAAAGAGGTTTAGGGAGAGAATTCCAGAGCTTGAGCCAGCTGGAGGCACGTCCGCCAATGGTGGGGGCGATGGAAATTGAGTGCGCAAGAGGCCAGAATTGGAGGAGTGTAGAGATCTTGGAGGGTTGTAGGGCTGGAGGAGGTTAGAGATGGGGATGGACGAGACCATGGTGGGAATGAGAATATTAAATTCGAGGTTTTGCTGGACTGGGAGCCAGTACAGCTCAGCAAGCGCGCGCACTTTTTTTTCCCCCTCGTTACAGTTTCAAAGTCCAGTTCTCTCACATTATAATCTTATTAGTTGGTTTAGAGAGAGATACAGTTTGTAAAAGATTTGAAGTAATTTACTTAACCTCATCTTTCAGGTTGGGAAATTTATCACTTACTTGTGCAGTGCCCTCCATAGAAACACAGGAGTTTCTTTTAAATGTTGCATAAATCCACCTTGACAACCCATCATTTTTTCCTTCTTGATTCAACCTGTGGGGGCAGGATGAAATAAGGGGCATTTTGATATTGTACATTACTTCCTATGATGTGACTGAGTGTCGGTAGAGTGTCTGACTGTCACGGATGCCACAGCTAAGTGCAACCTGTCCACACCCATGTTTACTTTCAGTAGAAGTTGCTCTACAGCAAGTGGGAACTCTGACTTTGTTAACCCCATCTCTTTTCTTTCCCCTCCACCCCCTGGCTCCCCAAGATCCTGTAGCCAGTTGTAGCATCCTGGCTAAGATCACTTAACGGCATAGATCAGGGATTGAGCTCAAGACCTTAGACCTTGCCTCCAAGCCATCGTGAAAGCTTCCAACAAATGTTTTGTTTTTATGGGCTGCACGGGTGCAAACCGAGCCTCAGAGGTCACCAGTAATATTTTCTTTCCCCCCCATGTTGCCTTTAATTTGTACATATTTTAAGGTGTTGATACTGAAGCCGTGACTCAGTGGGTAGCACTCTCGCTTCTGAGTCAGAAGGTTGTGGGTTCAAGTCCCACTCCGTCTTTCAGATGTGACGTTAAACCAAGGCCCTGTCTGCTCTCGCGGATGTAAAAGATCCCATGGCACTATTTTGAAGAACAGCAGAGGAGTTATCCTGGTGTCTTGGCCAATATTTATACCTCAATCAACATCACAAAAACAGATTATCTGGTCATTATCACATTGCTGTTTGTGGGAGCTTGCTGTGTGCAAATTGGCTGCCTTGTTTCCTACATTGCAACAGTGACTACACTTCAAAAAGTACTTAATTGGCTGTAAAGCGCTTTGGGACGTCCGGTGGTCGTGAAAGGAGCTAAACAAATGCAAGTTTTTATTTCTTTAAAAGATCTTGGGTTTGGATTGAAGATTTATCCACCAATGAAACAACAGTGCTAAAAACCAATGCCCTTTTCAATCGACCAGACCCACAGAATAATATACGCCCACATGGGATTTAGTTGTTTGGGGTTGTAGAGCTATATTGCCAGGGCTTCATTCATGGGATGTGGGCATCGCTGGCGAGGCCAGCATTTGTTGTCCATCCCTAATTGCCTGTTAAATTTGCTGCATGGTATCTCGTCCAGTGGCAGGAGCTGCTGAGCGGGATCTCGCGATGGATGCGCGATGTGCGGCCGCACACTTTAGGGGGAACATTGGTGTGCAGCCCTCCGTAGATCACCAAGACTTGTTAAGTGGCCCTCCAGCCCAAATAATTGCCAAACACTGGTACAAACTGTATCATATCACCCACTGTATTGGTGCATCAACACACTGTTCACCAGGCTTCTCAAAGATTTTAAAAAATGAAGAGTGTTTCATCGCTAGAAGGTGGGGCAGTTACTCTTAATTCTGTGGTATGGAGGAGGACTGTGGCTGCTCTGGTTTGGTTCGATTACAGTTGGTTGCCAGTTCATAGGCAAGGCAGTATGTCTTTCTGAATTTAAGTCATCGGTTAAATTAATGATTGTTATATATTCTGTAATAATTGGACATTCTCTCTTGCAGCTTACTGGAGATTCTGGTTATGTGTCAGTGTTGTGTACGAGCTGTTCCTCATCTTCATACTTTTTCAGGTAAGGGAATAGTCCTGGTTCTTCACTCAAATGTCTAAGCATTCCGCATAAAACAGCTTCAGGACCCATATATTTGTGCAGTAGATTTACACCAGTACAGCTTTGTTCTCCCCAGCCATGGTAAACACTGGTGTTGATAACATCTCTGGTTAAGCTCCATAATGTTTTTTGTCGGGGCCCATTGTTCCTGTTGACATTACCAATGTTTGTGTTGTGCTGTGAAATACAAGTGCTGCTTTGAACTAAATGCTGACTTGCACTGCACCCACATTTCTGAACACCAGAACCAATCTGGTTGCTGATTGTTGCAAATGCAGATGTATTCTACATGACTTCAACTGCTCTACTTAATCATTTATTAAATACTAAAATGCTTCCAAGAAGCCTGGTACTGTAGCCAAGGTTGTAGTTGAATATGCAATGCAACATTTGGCTGAGTTAGAATTTGTACTTTGTTTCATCTCTGTTCTACTTTTGAATTCCACATTTTGTATGTAGTGATTCACTAAGTTTTTGCACCACTCTTTTTCCTTTTGTGTCGCTCCGTGTCTCTCTGTCTCCCCCCTCGTTTGTCTGTCTGTTGCTCTCTCTCTCTCTCCGTCTCCCCCTCTGTGTCTCCCTCTCCCTCTCTCTTGCTGTTGCCTCCCTTGCTCTGTCTCAGTGTATGTGTGTGTGTTGGGGGGGATAGATTTTTG
This sequence comes from Somniosus microcephalus, assembly GCF_052327205.1. Lineage (NCBI taxonomy): Eukaryota > Metazoa > Chordata > Chondrichthyes > Squaliformes > Somniosidae > Somniosus > Somniosus microcephalus. The sequence continues at coordinate 33,896,679 of NC_141001.1, read as the reverse complement.
AATATTATGGGGATAGTGTAGGAAAGTGGAGAAGAGATGGAAGATCAGCCATGATCTTATTGAATGGCGGAGCAGGCTCGAAGGGCCAAATGGCCTACTCCTGCTCCTATTTCTTATGTCTCTTACCCTGTGTAGAGGGGGGGGTTGGAATCTTTGTGTGTGGGGGTACCTGCGTACGTGGGTCCCTCCCTCAAAATTAGCTGCAGCTTATGTGTGGCATATTAAAAGTGAAATTAAAGATTTTTCAGCTATATGCAACATGCCACGATCTGTTTTGTGGAAATCTTCATTCATTTCACCCCCATTCAAATCATGATTCCCATCTGCTTAATTTGTACAAGCAAAATATTGCATATGCAAGCATCTTCATAGTGTATCCATATACTAGAGATTTTTTTAAACTGAGCAGCGGTGTGTAAACCGGCCAATGCTGTTAAATTCATCTATATATTTATATGCAGAGTCCAAGTTACAGATTCAGTCTTGGTGTAAACGATTGGTTATATGACTGATCTTACCAAGGTTAACCCAGAGAATGGGATGGTCCAAAACATTTTCATATGTCTTGCATAGTGACTTATTGCTGAATGTATTCAGCCAGTTTGTAAGCAGTGGGTTCACATGCCTAAGCTATCCTTGGTGATTTGGATTATTTCAAATTCCCCTTCATGGTAGAAGCCTCCTCAAAGTAGGGCTACAAAACTGATTGCGGACAAAGCCACTAATCTACAACTAATGTATAATCTATTATAGGCAGTATTAAAAGACTGAAGATGATGATTCTGTGTGTTAGCTCGGTTTAGTGGAGGAAGTATTGGCAATTAAATGTATTGGTCCCCTGTCACTTTATATATCTGGTCATTTGTGCTGCATCTGACCCGAGAGTGCTTGACATTGGATGCTGGAAAGGAGCCGAGTGTTGTGTTCCCACTGACGCCCTTGTTTACCGTGAGTATTGATTCAAATAGAGCGCTTTGTAAAGCTTTATCCATTTTGTTGGTGCATCCTTTACCCTTTTTCATATCGTCAGTATTTGTGTTCATTTACTGATTTCTCCAACTTCTGCAGTTTTCTATGAAAAATAAATCAAGCCCAATCTGCTCCAGGGTTGAGTTGGTTATTTAGAAGCTGGATAAATAGTGCATTGTAGTAAGGGAAAGCCTTATGATTCATGTTGATTTGACCAATTGATTGCAACATGGTACTGAAGAGCCTTAGTTCCTCAAAACTGTTTACTGAGCTGGAACTGGTGGTTGGACTGACCTTTATACCAGGCGATAAAGGTCCAGATCTTTCCAGAGGAGTAGAACGTTCTAGAAATATTTTCCTTTTTCAGTTGTGTTAAGTTAAATAAATAAGTAATTTTTAATGAAGTAAAATCCGTTAATAAAATCTGATTAACCAGAGTCTGTAAATCAATTCCGAATCAAAAGTTGCAGCTGAAAGCAGCTTGACCATTAATACAATGGTGAATCTCAAAGCCTGATCCACAGCCAGACTATATAGCATGATAATTATTTGATGCAGCAACATTTTGATCCCATTAGTGGTATTGAAACTTGATTGGGGACAAATCGGGCTCCCTCTTCTGCTAAAAATAACTTCTGAGTGGTTCCTCCAAATTGACACCGGACTAATTGAGAGCCACTTTAAAGGGGTGGTTGGGTTCGATCCTGGGTTGTATCAGAAGCACATCCAGCATGACTTGGTGTCTTCAGGAGAGAATGGAAGAAAACTGGGACAACAGCCTTGGGTCAGCTGCAAAATTCACCATTCTTTAGCTCCTGTGTTTGTGGTGCTTCAGAGACACAGGGAGGTCTTCATCACAGCTGCATGTGTAGTGTCTCAGAAATCTGCATGGATATGAACAAATGGGTAAACACCGTTGCCTTCATCCTTTTCCCTAACTCACCAGTGCTGCTGCATTTATATCTTTAACTTATACTCAGTATTTTGTGACACACCTGTCAAGACTCCAATGTATGAGTCAAAACACTGCATTCAAAACATAGGATACTTGTGATCACAGATAAATACATATAGGGGAGGCAGTTCACCCCAGCTAGCTCATCCATCCATAGAAACCCTAGCATTCTCCTCTTCCTCCACATTATAGCATCTAACTGTCTCCCAAGTCATTCAAAAGTTTTTGCCTTTTCTACCTTTCCCAGAAGGCCATTCTAGGTATTTAATCAATCTACTTGAAGTGCTTCCTGACTCCTCTCCTAAGCGTGCCTGTAACCAGTTTGTACCTGTGTCACCTTGTCTTGCAGTTGAGGTTTAACTTAAAGTAATGCTCTGGATTTACCCTTTTCTAGTCCACATACTATCTTGTATATATACACTTAATATTTTGTTTCCTTTTATATGGTCTACTGTCATTCTTTTAAGGTTGGATAGTCAGACTTACCCTATAATTAATATTCTGTGGCATAAGGGATCTGTTCTCTGCATTGTCTCCAGGGCCTTGGATGTTTCTGTTGTGTTTCAGTGACTAGAACTAAGCAGTACTCTGAACAGAGCAATGTACAGTTTCGGCATAACCACCACAGATTTGTACATATGGATTTGGCAACATAATATTGTTAGCTTTATTGATTTGACCAGGTGACCAAAATCTTGGTCAAAGAGAGAAGTTTTAAGGAGCGTCTTAAAGGAGGAGAGAGGTTTAGGGAAGGAACTGCAACGCGTAGGGCCTTGGCAGCTGAAGTCACAGCCGTCAATGATGGAGCGAAGAAAATCAGGGCTGCGTAAGAAGAGGCCAGAATTAGAGGACGCCGAGATCTCTGAGGGTTGTAGGGCTGGAGGAGGTTACTGAGATAGGGAGGGGTGAGGCCATGACAGCATTTGAAAACGAGGATAAGAATTTTAAAATTCGGACCAGGAACGTGTGCAGGTCAGCGAGCACCGTGATGTGTGAATTGGACTTGGTGCGAGTTGGGATACGAGCAGCAGAGCTTTGGATGAGCAAGTTTATGGTGGGTGAAAGGTGGGGGGGGCTGGCCAGGAGAGCATTGGAATAGTCGAGTATGGAGGTAACCAAGGCATTGAGGGTTTCAGCAGCAGATGAGCTGGGGCGGGGCGGAGAAGTGTGATGTTACGGAGGTGGAAGTACATGGTCTTAATGATGGAAAGGATATGGGGTCTGAAGCTCAGCTCCGGTTCAAATAGGACGCCAAGATTTCGAACAGTGGTTCTTCCTCAGTGGCCAGGAAATTGGGATGAAGTCCCTGCAATAAAATTTAAATGCTCTGCTTTAATGACACAATGAATATTCTTTGAGCAACATGGAGAAAGGTAGCAAAAATGAGTGATCATAGAAACATAGAAGATAGGAGCAGGAGTAGGCCATTCGGCCCCTCGAGCCTGCTCCGCCATTCAATGAGATCATGGCTGATCATCCAAATTCAGTACCCTGCCCCTGCCTTCTCCCCATATCCCTTGATCCCTTTAGCCGTAAGAAATATATCTAACTCCTTGAATATATTTAATGAATTGGCCTCTATTGCTGCCTTTGGTAGAGAATTCCACAGGTTCACCACTCTCTGGGTGAAGAAATTCCTCCTCATCTCAGTCCTAAATGGCTTACCGCTTATCCTTAGACTGTGACCCCTGGTTCTGGACTTCCCAACCACCGGGAACAGCCTTCCTGCATCTAGTCTGTCTAGTCCTGTTAGAATTTTATAAGTTTCAAGGAGATCCCCTCTCATTCTTCTAAACTCCAGCGAGTACAAGCCCAATCGACCCAATCTATCTTTATACGTCATTCCTGCCATCCCAGGTATCAGCCTGGTGAATCTTCGCTGCACTCCTTCCATGACAAGAACATCCTTCCTCAGATAAGGCGACCAAAACTGCACGCAATACTCAAGGTGTGGTCTCACCAAGGCCCTGTACAACTGCAGCAAGACATCCTTGTTCCTGTACTCAAACCCTCTCGCTACGAAGGCCAATATACCATTTGCCTTCTTAACCGCCTGCTGCACCTGCATGCTTACCTTCAGCGACTGGTGCACAAGGACGCCCAGGTCTCGTTGCACATCCCCTTCTCCCAATCTATTGCCATTCAGATAATAATCTGCCTTCCTGTTTTTGACACCAAAGTGGATAACCTCGCATTTATCCACGTTATATTGCATCTGCCCAATCACCCAACCTGTCCAAATCATACTGGAGTTTCTCGACATCCTTCTCATAGCACACGCGCCCACCCAGCTTTGTGTCGTCTGCAAACTTGGAGATATTACATCTAGCTCCCTCGTCCAGATCATTAATATATATTGTGAATAGCTGGGGTCCAAGGACTGATCCCTGCAGTACCCCACTAGTCACTGCCTGCCACTTGGAAAAAGAGCCATTTATTCCAACTCTTTGCTTTCTGTCTGCCAACCAGTTCAATATCCAAGTCAATACCTTGCCCCCAATCTCATGTGCCTTAATCATCATCATCTTCAGCCCCTACCCCCTCTTATTTACTTTCTCACCAAAATGACCAAGCTCACCTGAATCAAAAGAACCCTTTTATCTTTTCCACCTGCCTCCACCCAGAAAACTTGGATCTAGAAAATATATGTACAATCCACAAGACCGGTTGGGCAGGGGAACATACACAGTGTCATCAACATTAATGGGACAAGCAAAGGAGAGTCCTGTATAAATTGATTTTAGAAGAGCTGAAAGACGCAAGGTATTGAGTACAATACAAAGACTTAATCAGTCCACCCTTTTTAGAATGCATTATTTGCTCAGTTTGATAAATTACGGCACTTTAAATGAAAGCCGTATACTGGCACGCTGTGATGTTGCCTATGGGTGACACAAATGTCTACTCCAGAGTTCAGATCTCGAACAAGCAAAGATATGAGAATTGTCCCATATTTAAGGCTGCCAATGCCCAAATTTTTTTTTATCATACTTGGTTAAAGACATAACGGTGCAAACTATTGAATAGGATGCTTATGGGTAGGTGTTTCCATGTCATCCTAGTCTCTCCTGTATTGGCCATGCACCATTTAATTAACACCGACAACAGAGTGCCTAACCCATGTATTGAGTCAAGTGTGGCCCCTTGAATGCTTTGTCCAGACTGGACACTGTCTCTGTGCCAGAGGTACAGAATAACAGAACGCAATCATCCACAAAAAAGCAGTCATCCTTCCTTCTAGTCCAACCTAGCTAACCTACCTTTTTCATGTATATCGTTATATATTAACTATCTACTATTAGTTGTACATTTGGGACATGATCCTTGTTGCGTTTTGGTCTCTCTCAGGTGCATTTTCTCAGCCCAGTGCTAAAGATTGTTTTCACAGGCAAGCACATGCTTCCAATGAAATAAAACTTGACCTTGCACGCGAAGTAATGACACCCATCATACCCGCGGTGAGCACTAAATTCTTTGTATTGCTGATCAGCTCACCTGAAAGTGTAAACTGCCTCAAATTCTGATTCTCTTTGGGCTGCCAAACAACAGATTGTATCTCAGTCTGTAAACTACTAATCAGTTTTAAAAAGAAATTAAACAGAAGCAAGTGTAAATGCAGCAGCTATCATTATTGCCTCGTAACCTGTATCTCTATGAAAACAGTAACTGTTGGGTATCCTATCTCTGCAGTGCTTTAAACAACTTGCAATCTCGATTCAGCATCTTTACATCAAAGAGAGCCCTCTGTTTGCCTCCACCGAATGGCAATACAGTGAAAAGAGAGGAAGTAGTGAAGTGGCAAAACATGCCACCCAGAGTAGGCAGCTTTTGGCTCTATCCACCAAAAACAGACTTTTAAAGGTACCTTCAGAAACTTGTCTCCAGCCCTTCATTCCAATAGCTTAAAAAGAAAGGTTTGCATTTATATCGTGCCTTTCATGACCTCTGCAAGTCCCAAAGTGCTTTACAGCCAATTAAGTACTTTTGAAGTGTAGTCACTGTTGTAATGTAGGAAACACGGCAGCCAATTTGTGCGCAGACAGCAATATAATGATCGGTTATCTGTTTTAGCCTAGCCTAGCCTAACATCTGCTAAGTTTCTAGAGACTTTAATAATACAGGATAAAGTTAATGCTTACCTAGAGAGATGAGGGTTAATTACGGGTAGCCAGCATGGATTTATAAAAGGCAAGTTGTGTCTGTGAAATGTAATAGTTATTTGAGAAAATAGTGGAGTGTATTGATAAAGGAAGTGGAAAGGGTGTTGTGTATATGGATTTGCAAAAGGCAGTTTGATAAGTTGCCACATAGGGGGCTTGTTGATAAAATTAAGGTACTCCAGAGAATGTGGCAGTATAGATAGGGAGCTGGTTAGAGGAGAAAGCAGAGCAGGGGTTAATGTTTTTCAGTCTGGAGGGATGTAAATAGTGGTGTCCCTCAAGGGTCTGTTGGTACTATTGCTCTTAATATATATAGGGTATGTGGGACACTTATCAAAATTTGCAGACACAAAATGTGGAATGTGATTTACTATGAAGAGTACTGTAAACAATTTCAGGGGCACATGGGTTAATAAATTGAGCAGATGAATGTCATGAAATTTAATGGAGAAGTGTGTGGTGACACATTTTGGGAGAAAGAATAAAGAGACCACATATGCTAAGTGGTAACACTTTAAATGGAGTAGAGAAACAGTCTTCAGGGTTCAGATACACAAATCTTTTAAAAGTGAAATTATAAAGCTTTTTTTCCGGAATCCTAGGTTTTATAAATAGGGGTATAGATTACAAAAGCAAAGCGGTAATGAAGAAAACCTGTACAAATCATGGCTAGGACACATTAAAATGTTGTGTCCATGAATGGCAAGGCAATGAGGAGGGTGCAGAAGAGTCATAGTCATACTGGCACAGAAGGAGGCCATTCGGCCCATCAAGTCCGTGCTGGCTCTCTGTAGAGCAATCCGGTCCGTCCCATTTCCCCCGCTCTATCCCCGTAGCCCTGCAAGTTTATTTCCCTCAAGTGCCTATCCAGTCTCCCCTTGAAAACATTGTGTCTGTCGGCAGCGAGTTCCAGGTCCTCACCACTTGCTGCGTAAAAAAGTTTTCCCCCGCATCCCCCCTGTATCTCTTGCCCAAAACCTTAAATATGTGTCCCCTAGTCCTTGTATCATCAACTAGTGGGAGCAGCCTATCTCTTTCTAGCCTATCCAAACCTGTCATCATCTTGTACACCTCTATTGAATCACCCCTCAACCTCCTTTGCTCTAATGAAAACAAATCCAGCTTCTCCAACCGATCCTTGTAGCTAAGATCCCCCATCCCCGAAACCATTCTGATAAATCTCCTCTGCACCCTCTCAAGGGCCTTCACATCCTTCCTAAAGTGTGGTGACCAGAACTGGACGCAATACTCCAGTTGTGGTCTAACCAGCGCTTTATAAAGGTTCAGCATAACTTCTCTACTTTTGTACTCAATACCTCTATTTATGAAGCCCAAGATCCCATATGTTTTGTTAACCACTCTCACTATGTCCTGCCACCTTCAGGGACCTATGCACATTAACTCCCAGGTCCTTCTGTCCCTGCACACTCTATAAAACTGTGCCATTAAGTGTATATTGCCTCTCCCTGTTCCTTCTGACAAAATGCATCACCTCGCACTTCTCTGTATTAAATTCCATCTGCCACTTGTCTGCCCATTCTGCTAGCCTTTCTATGTCCTGTTGTAGTCGATTGGTATCCTCACTGTTTGCCACACCCCCAAGTTTGGTGTCATTGGCAAATTTAGAAATTCTACTCTGTATTCCAATATCCAGGTCATATATCACAAAAAGCAGTGGCCCCAGCACTGACCCTTTGGGAACACCACTGTCTACCATCCTCCAGTCTGAAAAACAGCCATTTACCACAACTCGCTGTTTTTTATCCTTAAGCTAATTCCTTATCCAAGCTGCCACTGATCCACCTATTCCATGAGCCTCAATTTTGTTAACCAGCCTTCTATGTGGTTCTTTATCAAACACCTTCCTAAAATCCATGTAGACAACATCCATTGCATTCCCATCATCAATGCTCCCTGTTACTTCATCAAAAAATTCAATTAGATTAGTCAAACATGATCTGCCTTTTACAAATTTGCGTTGGCTCTCCTTAATTAGCTTAAACCTCTCCAAGTGCCCGTTAATTTTTTCCTTGATTAATGGCCCAGAAATTCAGGTCGGGGGCTTCCCGCGGGTGTAAGCCCCCGACCTGCACTTACCTTGCGCGCCGGCAGTTTAGCTGTAGGGCCCCGTGGAATTCCGATCCGGAGCCTGGTCCAGCTGCCGGCGCGCAGTGCTTGCGTATCCCAGGGACGCAGTTAGTTTGATGCGTCCCCTGGGATCACGTGGGCCATGGGCAGCTAATCAGAACAGGGAATGCTCCATTCATAAGTCTGACAGGAAGACCTGTCAAGACTTATAAATACTACGGCCCCAAAATAGTACTAAACCTTCAAATAAATATTTTAAAAAATCACATTTTTTAAATAAACTATAAATTACATGAAATAACTATTTTAAACAATAATTTAAATTTTTGAAAAAATTAATTTTATATTCTAACGGGGCTAAAAATAAACTTACCTTGCTTTAAAGTATTTAAAAATAATAAACCTGTGGAAAAAATGTTTTAATTTTAATTAATTCACCACTTACCTTGAAAAAGCAGGCCTTACACCTGCTTTTTACATTTCTAAATTCTGCAGACTTGCCCTCACGGGAAAAACCTGTATTAAAAAAAATAAAAAAAATAACGAAGTTCCATGCGCACGCGTAGCCTCCCCTGCGCACGTGTTCGACCTCTGAACCTCTTGGTTCAGAGGAACGGAAGTGCCGGTTTCCCATGCTGCAAGAAACCGGCACTTCCATCGGGCCTACGGGTGAGTACCCCGTGCGTACTCATCCGTGGAGACCCGAATTTCTGGGCCATTGAATCTAAAACTTTACCCACCACTGATGTTAAACTGACTGGCCAGTAGTTACTAGGATTGTCCTTGCACCCTTTTTTGAACAATGGTGTCACATTTACCGCTTTCCAATCCTCGGGCACCTCCTCCGCATCTAGGGAAAATTGGAAAATTATGGCAAGCCCTTCTGCTATTTCCTCCCTCAATTCCCTTAGCAACCTCGGATGCAAGCCATCTGGACCAGGCGACTTATCCACTCTAAGCATACCCAGCCTTTCTAGTACACCCTGTCTATTCATTTTCACCCCTTCCATTGCTTCTACCTTTTCCACTTCTACTGATATTTTGCCAGTAAACACCGATACAAAGTACTGATTGAGTATTCTAGCCTTGCCCTGCGCCTTTAAGCATATAACACCACCTTTGTCCCTAATAGGCCCCACCCTGCCTCTTACTACCCGCTTACTATTTACATGCCGGTAGAAGATTTTTGGGTTCCCTTTTATGTTAACTGCCATTTTACTCTCATTCTCTCTTTGCCAATCTTATTTTCATCTTCACTTCCCCTCTCAAATTATTGTATTTGGTCTGGTTCTCCCTTGAAGAATTCAGCTGACATGCATTTTATACACCTTTTTTTTTGTTTCATCTTCTCTATCTCCCTCATCATCCAAGGAGCCCTTGCTTTGGTTCCCTTACCCTTCCCTCTTGTTGGAATGTACCTAGCCTGTACTTGGAACATCTCCTCCTTTAAAGATCACCTATTCCGTTAGTTTTTCCTGTCAGTCTTTGGTTCCATTTTACCCTGGCTAGATCCTTTCATACCCCATTGAATTTAGCCCTAATCCAGTTTAGAAGTTCCACTCTAGATTTTTCCTTGCTCCTCTCCATTGCTAATCTAAATCTTATGATACGATAATCACTTGTACCCAAGTGTTTTCCCACAGACACATGGTCGACCTGTCCCACCGCATTCCCCAGCACCAGATCCAGCAATGCTTTCTTCCTAGTTGTGCCAAGAACATACTGGTCAAGGAAATTCTCCTGAACATCTTTCAGAAATTCCAGGGATTTGAGCACATAAAGCTCGGCTGACGCTCCACTGCAGTGCTGAGGGAGCGCTGCATTGTCGGAGGTGTCGTCTTTCGGATGAGACGTTAAACCGAGGCCCCATCTGCTCTCTTGGGTGGACGTAAAAGATCCCATGGCACTATTTCGAAGAAGAGCGGGGGAGTTATCCCCGGTGTCCTGGTCAATACTTATCCCTCAACCAACATAACAAAACAAACAGATGGTCTGGTCATTATCACATTTCTGTTTGTGGGAGCTTGCTGTGCAAATTGGCTGCCGCGTTTCCCACATTATAACAGTGACTCCACTTCAAAAGTACTTCATTGACTGTAAAGCACTTTGAGACGTCTGGTTGCCGTGAAAGGCGCTATATAAATATATAAGTCTTTCTTTAATTAAAGCCCCCCAAATATCACCACTCTATAGCTCTTGTATATCTCTGCGATTTCCCTGTAGATTTGCTCCTCTACCTCCCCCTCACTGTTTGGAGGCCTATAGAATACCCCCAATAGTGTGATCATACCCTTTTTGCTCCTCAACTCAAGAGTTTTAATAAGATTGTCTCTGATGAGAGGCTTTAGTTCTGAGGAGGAACTAAATAAACTGGTGCCCTTTTCATTACAGCAGACATTTGATGGTGGCAGCACAAGTAAATAAGACTGTTAAAAAAGCATACGGGATCCTTGGCTTTATAAATAGAGGCATAGAGTACAAAAGCAAGTTATTCTAAACCTTTTATAAATCACTGGTTAGGCCTCAGCTGGAGGATTGTGTCCAATTCTGGGCATAGACTTTAAGAAGGATCTCAAGGCCATGGAGAGGGTGCGGAGGAGATTTACTGGAATCGTATCAAGGATGCGGGACATCAGTTACATGAAGAGACTGGAGGAGCTGGGATTGTTCTCCTTAGAGCAGAGAAGGCTAAGGGGAGATTTAATAGAGGTATTCAAAATTATGAAGCGGTTTGATCGAGTAAATAAGGAGGAACTGTTTCCAGTGGCAGAAGGGCTGGTACCCAGAGGACACAGGTTGAAGGTAATTGGCAAAAGAGCCTCAAGTGAGATGAGAAAATATTTTATGCCGCAAGTTACGATGATCTGGAATGCACTGCCTGGGTGCTGGAAGCAGATTCAGCAGTAACTTTCAAAAGCGAATTGGATAAATACTTGAAGATGAGAAAATTACAGGGCTATAGGGAAAGAGCAGGGGAGTGGGACTAATTGGATAGCTCTTTCAAAGAACCAGCATAGGCACGATGGGCCGAATGGCCTCCTTCTGTGCTGTAATAAGATTCTATAAGTTTAAGAGATCATCTGCTAAAGCTGTTGAAATTATGGAGTGTTTTGATAAGCTAAACTGAGAGAAACTATTTCCACTCAAAAAACCAACCCTTGACCCCTCTGTTCTTGCAAACTACCGCCCCATCTCCAACCTTCCTTTCCTTTCCAAAGTCCTTGAACGTGTTGTCGCCTCCCAAATCCATGCCCATCTTTCCCGCAACTCTGTTTGAATCCCTTCAATCAGGTTTCCGCTCCTGCCACAGAACCGAAACGGCTTTCATCAAAGTCACAAATGACATCCTTTGTGACTGTGACAAAGGTAAACTGGTCCTCCTTGTCCTCCTTGACTTGTCTGCAGCCTTTGACACGGTTGACCACCCCATCTTCCACCGTCGTCCAGCTGGATGGGATTGCATTTGCCTGATTCCATTCTTGTCTATCTAATCGTAGCCAGAGAATCACCTGCAACAGCTTCTTTTCCTGCTCCCGCATCGTTGCCTCTGGTGTCCCCCAAGGATCTATCCTTGGCCCCCTCCTATTTCTCATCTACATGCTGCCCCTTAGCGACATCATCCGAAAACGCAGCGTCAGTTTCCACGTGTGCTGCTGACACCCAGCTCTACCTCACAACCACTTCTCTCGACCCCTCCACAGTCTCTAAATTGTCAGACTGCTTGTCCGACATCCAGTTTTGGATGAGCAGAAATTTTCTCCAATTAAATATTGGGAAGACTGAAGCCATTGTTTTTTGTTCCTGCCACTGATTACAACCCTCTCATTAATATGTCTGAGGCTGAACCACAATGTTTGCAACCTTGGTGTCATATTTGACCCTGAAATGAGCTTCCGATCACATATCCACAGCATAAATAAGACCGCATATTTCCACCTCCGTAACATCGCCCTTCTCTGCCCTTGCCTCAGCTCATCGCTGCTGAAACGCTCATCCATGTCTTTTTTACCTCTAGACTTGACTATTCCAACGCATTCCTGACTGGCGTACCACATTCTACATCACGTAAGCTTGAGGTGATCCAAACCTCGGCTGTCTGTGTCCTAACTCTCACCAAGTCCCGTTCACCCATCACCCCTGTGCTCGCTGACCTACGTTGGCTCCCGGTTAAGCAATGCCTCCATTTCAAAGTTCTCATCCTTGTTTTCAAATCCCTCCCTGGCCTCGCCCCTTCCTATCTCTGTAATCTCCTTCAGCCCCACAACCCTCCGAGATATCTGCGCTCCTCTAATTCTGTCCTCTGAGGATCCCTGATGATAATCACTCAACCTTTGGTGGCCGTGCCTTCTGTTGCCTAGGCCCTGGGCTCTGGAATTCCCTGCCTAAACCTCTCCGACTCTCCACCTCTCTTTCCTCCTTTAAGACGCTCCTTAAAACCTACCTCTTTGACCAAGATTTTGGTCACCTGCCCTAATTTCTCCTTATGTAGCTTGGTGTCAAATGCTTTTGTCTTATAATACTCCTGGGCAGCGCCTTGGAACGTTTTACTACGTTAAAGGCGCTATATAAATACTTGTTGCTGGTTGATTTGTCAGTAAGTAATGGGTATAAATTTAAGGTCATCAAAGAAACAAAGGGCGAAGTGAGGGGAAATCATTTTCTCCACAGAGGGCGATTAGGACAGAGTGCTCTACCAGAAACAGTGGTGGAAGCAGAATCCATAATCGGTTTAAAAGGAAATTGGATAAATATTTTTTAAAGTTTTTAAAAAAGATACGAGGAAAGGACTACACAAGTACTTAATTGGCTGCAAAGCACTTTGGGACGTCCAGAAAGGCGCTATATAAATGTAAGTTCTTTAAGCGTCTAGCCCTCTAGGATCTGGTGCAGGCACAATGGACTGATGGCTGAATCCTGTGCTGTAAAATGTTGTTGTTCTACAATTACCAGGACAAAGCAATCCTGAGAGCTCCTTACTGATTCAGCCGTTGTAACCACTGGCTGAATAAAGACCTGATGCAGTAGCAGGATTGTAAATCTGCGGAACAGAGAGCCCTGGTGATCTGCGTTAATTACTTCTGCCTGGGTGAATTTTGAGTCTTCCCTCGCTTGTTGATTTAAAAACATCCATTTTAGAAAAGAAAGACTTGCATTTGCAATAGCGCCTTTCACGACCTCAGGAGGTCCCAAAGCACTTTACAGCCAATTAAGTGCTTTTGTAGGAAACCTGTCTGTTTGTTATAATTGACATTAAAGACACATTATGTGCATTGCTGTGCATCACAGATGTACGTATTTCAGTTGGCCAGCCTGTGCTTAAGTAGCTCAGGGACCAAATTAAAGTGATCTTGAGCAAACTCTCACGTTATATTAAAGACTTCTAATCAAATAGCATATCTCTCATCCATCACATAATTAAGCTTTTTGAATTGAGATTTCATCAGCATTCAGGGCATGATCCTGTGGTGCCCCCATTGGATTTAGTCTTAAAGATAACCTTGGGTGGTGGTGAAGTGGGGTGACTTCTATAAAAATGTATAAATTTGGGGAGAATAAAAAGCTTACAGTAGTTGGTGCAGTGAGCCTACCTCAAATCTTAATTTTACTCCAGCCTTTCCATATTTCTTTTTAATAATGTACTTCACCCATACCTCCCCAGCTAACCCATATCACACTGTTTCCTTTTGGTAACTATCTGTTTCGATAGCAGAAAGACATGAGATTATTCTCTGCCTGTTACTACCCTTGGAGAAGGTGCAGAGTTAATTTACTAGAATGGTTCCAGAGATTAAGGTCTTCAATTATGTGGAGAGACTGGAGAAGCTGGGATTGTTCTCCTTGGTGCAGAGAAGGTTGACGGCAGATTTAATAGAGGTGTTCAAAATTATATGAAGGGTAGATAGGAGAAACTGTTTCCACTGGCAGGAGGGTTAGCAGCCAGAGGATGCAGATTTAAAATAATTGGCAAAAGAACCGTGGGGGGGGGGGAGGGGGGAGATTTTTTATTGAGTTGTAGTCCACAAACACTGCCTGAAAAGGTGATGGAAGCAGATTCAATAGTAATTTTCAAAAGAGAATTGGTTATATACTTGAAAAGGAATTTTTTTTTTAAAGCTATGAGGAAAGAGCAGAGGAGTAGGACTAATTGGAAAGCTCTTTCAGAGGGCCGGCACAGGCATGATGGGCCAAATAGCCACTTTCTGTGCTTTAATATTCTATGACCAGATTTGATTAGCTGTGGCAGTTAACTGTTGTACTCAAGTGGTAAGCCTTATTCCCTGCTGACCTGATTTTTAAATGGGGATTTACAGATCCACCTGTATCCAGCTACTTGTGGCTTAAAAATGTGTATTCAGATGGAATATTAGGATTTCAACAAACTGAAGGTTAAAATACAACACAGCAGGTTTTTGCAGAAAAGACAATGATCTATTGGCCTGTGAAGAAAACATGCCCCATGCTTAATGAAGAGAACACTACAATCTGATTCTTATGTTTGGGCAGTATTAAACCCTCACAAGCAGATGATAGGATGAACTGCTTTTTAATATGGGGAAGAATAATATGCAGTGCTGTTAAAATTTATTTGCTTTAACATAATTTACCCACTTTGTAAATATATTCAATCCACTGCTAGATGAGCCAAGACACCACTGCCATTTTGGAAGTCGTTGCTTCATGTAATTTTTTAACTTGTTTTTTGGTTTTAAATTGATCAGCGATTTAAATGAGCTGAAACAGGCAAAATGCCTATTTTTATCTGCACTGGATCCACAAGTAAATCTGTGGGCAAATTAAATTAGGCGTTTATCAGAATTTACTCATCACCCTAAGGTTGATGGTCATTGACATTTTGTGTTTAGAAAAGCAGAGATACTTGGGGGTTTCCACAGTATATTCAGCAAAAAGTAAGTTTGATGGATGCACTTGTTAAGAACACCCCTTTCCTCTGGAACCTTAGGTTGCAGCTAGCTCAAATCAATGGTTTGTGAGTCTCCTCTCTGCTGTTATGTGAAATTAATAATTTTGGAGTAATCAACTTTTTTTTTTTAAGTGTTAGTGAATCCACAGTACAAATCTTGAAATTAATGGGCAATGTTACTCGGTAACATAAAGTAGGGTGATGCATTAAACAATGATCTGAAGTTGATAAAAGGAAAAAGTACACGTCCCACAGTAATATCAATGTAAACGCTCCTCTCTATCCCCTGCCCCCCACAAATGATTTTGGTGAAATTGCAGAGTATTTCTTTTTAGGGGCAATCTCATTTTCTTGTCGGCTTCAAGACTCAAAGTGAGGGACGTCAGCAATGACTCTGGTGCCACTGGTTGAAATCCTTCTGGAAGTGATCCTAGAGCTGTCAGTAATATGACAATTCAATATTTATTGCTACAAAAACAGAAAATGCTGGAAATACTCAGCAGGCCAGGCAGCAACTGTGGAGAGAGAAACAGAGTTAACGTTTCAGGTCGATGACCCTTTGTCAGAATTGGAAAAAGCTGGAGATGGAACAGGTTTTTAAACAAGTGCAGAAGCAGGGAAAGGTGGGAGGGGAGGAAAGAACAAAAGGGAAGGTCTGTGATAGGATGGAAGGCAGGAGAGATTAACATAGAAACATAGAAGATAGGAGCAGGAGTAGGTCATTCGGCCCCTTGAGCCTGCTCCGCCATTCAATGCGATCATGGCTGATTATCCAAATTCACTACCCTGACCCTGCTTTCTCCCCATATCCCTTGATCCCCTTAGCCTTAAGAAATATATCTAACTCCTTCTTGAATATATTTAATGAATTGGCCTCAACTGCCTTCTGTGGTAGAGAATTCCACAGGTTCACCACTTTCTGGGTGAAGAAATTCCTCCTCATCTCTGTCCTGAATGGCTTACCCCTTATCCTTAGACTGTGACCCCTGGTTCTGGTCTCCCCCGCCATTGGGAACATCCTGCCTTCCTGCATCTAGTCTGTCTAGTCCTGTTAGAATTTTATAAGTTTCAATGAGATCCCCTCTCATTCTTCTAAACTCTAGCGAATATAAGCCTAATCGAGCCAATCTCTCTCCATACGTCATTCCTGCCATCCCAGGTATCAGTCTGGTGAATCTTCGCTGCACTCCCTCCATGGCAAGAACATCCTTCCTCAGATAAGGCGACCAAAACTGCACACAATACTCAAGGTGTGGTCTCACCAAGGCCCTGTACACCTGTAGCAAGATATCCTTGCTCCTGAACTCTAATCCTCTCGCTATGAAGGCCAGCATACCATTTGCCTTCTTAACCGCCTGCTGCACCTGCATGCTTACCTTCAACGACTGGTGCACAAGGGCACCCAGGTCTCGTTGCACTTCCCCTTTTCCCAATCTGTTGCCGTTCAGATAACCTGCCTTCCTGTTTTTGCCACCAAAGTGGATAACCTCGCATTTATCCACATTATACAGCATCTGCCCAATCGCCCAACCTGTCCAAATCATACTGGAGTTTCTCTGCATCCTCCTCACAGCACACACGCCCACCCAGCTTTGTGTCATCTGCAAACTTGGAGATATTACATCTAGTTCCCTCGTCTAGATCATTAAGATATATTGTGAATAACTGGGGTCCTAGCACCGATCCCTGTGGTACCCCACTAGTCACTGCCTTCCACTCGGAAAAAGACCCGTTTATTCCAACTCTTTGCTTCCTGCCTGCCAACCAGTTTTCTATCCAAGTCAGTACCTTACCCCCAATCCCATGTGCTTTAACGTTGCACGCTAGTCTCTTATACGGGACCTTATTGAAATCCTTCTGAAAGTCCAAATACACCACATCCACTGGTTCTCCCTTATCTATTCTACCAGTTACATCCTCAAAAAATTCCAGTAGATTAGTCGAGCATGATTTACCTTTTGTAAATCCATGTTGACTTTGTGTGATCCTGTCACTGTTTTCCCAGTGCTCTGCTATTAGATCTTTTATCATGGACTCTAGCATTTTCCCCACTACCGCTGTCAGGCTTACTGGTCTATAATTCCCTGTTTTTTCTCTACCACCTTTTTTAAATAGTGGGGTTACATTAGCTACCCTCCAATCCATGGGAACTGTTCCAGAGTCTCTAGAATTTTGGAAGATGACCAGCAATGCATCTACTATTTCCAGGGCCACTTCCTTAAGGACCCTAGGATGTAGATTATCAGGCCCTGGGGATTTATCGGCCTTCAATCCCGTCAATTTCCCTAACGCTATTTCCCTACAAAACTGCTTTCATTCAGTTCCTCCCTCTCATTAGACCCTATGTTCCCCGACAAATCTGGGAGTTTATTTGTGTCCTCCTTTGTGAAGACAGAACCAAAGTATGTATTTAATTGGTCTGCCATGTCTTTGTTCCCCATTATAAATTCCCCTGATTCTGACTGCAAGGGACCTACGCTTGACTTTACCAATCTTTTTCTCTTCACATATCTATAGAAGCTTTTACAGTCAGTTTTTATGTTCCCTGCAAGCTTACTCTCATACTCTATTGTCCCCCTCTTAATTAATCCCTTTGTCCTCCTTTGCTGAATCCTAAACTGCTCTCATCCTTAGATTTGCTACTTTTTCTGGCCAATTTATATGTCCTCTCCTTGGATCTTATGCCATCCCTAATTTCCCTCGTTAGCCAATGTTGAGTCACCTTTTTTGTTTTATTTTTATGCCAAACCGGGATGAACAAATTCTGTAGTTCTTCCATGCGATCTTTAAATGTTTGCCATTGCCTATTCACCGTCCACCCTTTCAGTAACATTCCCCAATCCATCCTAGCCAACTCGTGCCTGATACCATCGTAGTTTCCTTTATTTAATTTCAGTACCCAAGTCTCTGAATCAACTACTTCACTCTCCATCTTAATGAAGAATTCTTACATATTATGATCGCTCCTCCCCAAGGGGCCTTGCACAACAAGATTGCTAATTAATCCTTTCTCATTACATAATACCCAGTCTAAGATGGCCTGATCTCTAGTTGGTTCCTCAACATATTGGTCCAAGAAACCATCCTGTATACACTCTAGGAATTCCTCTTCCACAGTATTGTTACTAATTTGGTTAGACCAATCTATATGTAAATTAAAGTCACCCATGATAACTGCTGTGCCCTTATTGCATGCATCTCTAATTTCCCGTTTAATGCCATCCCCAACTTCAGCATTACTGTTTGGGGGTCTGTATACAACTCCCACTAATGTTTTCTGCCCCTTGGTATTTCTCAGCTCTACCCATACAGATTCCACATCTTCAGAGCTAATATCCTTCCTTACTATTGTGTTAATCTCTTTAACCAGCAATGCTACCCCACCACCTTTTCCTTTTTGCCTGTCCTTCCTGAATATTGAATACCCCTGGATGTTGAATTCCCAGCCTTGGTCACCCTGGAGCCATGTCTCCGTAATCCCAATTATATCATATCCGTTTACATCAATTTGCACAGCAAATTCACCCACCTTATTACGAATGCTCCTTGCATTAAGACACAAAGCCTTCAGGCTTGTTTTTTTAACACTCTTAGACCTTTTAGAATTATTGTTTACTGCGACACCCTTGATTTCTCTGACTTCCACTTTTGCTTTTCTCCTTCCTGTCTTTTGCTTCTATCCTTGCTTCCCTTTCCTCTGTCTCCCTGCACAGGTTCCCAACCCCCTGCCATTTTAGTTTAAACCCTCACCAACAGCACTAGCAAACACTCCCCCTAGGACATCGGTCCCGGTCCTGCTCAGGTGCAAACCGTCCAGTTTGTACTGGTCCCACCTCCCCCAGAACCGGTTCCAATGTCCCAGGAATTTGAATCCCTCCCCCTTGCACCATTCTTCTAGCCGCATATTCAGCTGAAATATCCTTCTATTTCTACTCTGACTAGCATGTGGCACTGGTAGCAATCCTGAGATTACTACCTTTGAGGTCCTATTTTTTAATTTACCTCCTAACTCCCTATATTCAGCTTTTAGGACCTTATCCCATTTTTTACCTATATCGTTGGTACCTATATGCACCACGACAACTGGCTTTTCACCCTCCCCCTCCAGAATGCCCTGCAGCCGCTTTGAGACATCCTTGACCCTTGCACCAGGGAGGCAACATACCATCCTGGAGTCGCATTTGCGGCCGCAGAAACACCTATCTATTCCCCTTACAATAGAATCCCCTATCACTAAGCTCTCTTGCTCTTTTTCCTCCCGTCCCGTGCAGCAGAACCACCCATGGTGCCAGAAAGTTGGTTGCTGCTGCCTTCCCCCGATAAGCCATCCTCCCCAACAGTATCCAAAGCAGTATATCTGTTTGAGAGGGGGATGGCCACAGGGGACCCCTGCACTACCTGGCTGCGCCTACTACTCTGCCTGGCGGTCACCCATTCCCTTCCTGCCTGTGCAGCTTTTACCTGCGGTGTGACCAACTGATTAAACGTGATATCCTAGACGTCCTCAGCATCGCAAATGCTCCAGTATGTATCCATTCACAGCTCCAGCGCCGCAATGTGGTCTGTCAGTAGCTGCAGCTGGATACACTTCCCGCACACATGGCTGTCAGGGACACAGGAAGTGTCCCTGCTTTCCCACATAGTGCAGGAGGAGCATGCCATGGGGCCAAGCTGTGCTGCCATGACTTACCCTTTAATTTAAATTAAATCAATACCACCAATTATACTATTAAATGATGTACTTGAGGGCCCTTGTTTCCTAGCACTCCCCGCTACAGAACAGACACCTTAGAAACTATAACCACAAAATTAAGATCTTCTAAACTTTATAAACTATGAACCTTAACTGTCAAACTACAGAGTAGTGTAAGTACTCACCCAATCAGCTGCTTCCTCCTGCCTGCGTCACGTTTTGAATCGTGACGTGGCTCTAAATGCTGCCGCCGGTCTGCGAGATTGGTAAGCCTCTGTATATAAAAAAAAAAAAAAGCCCGCGTAAGTGAGTTTAAATTCTCAGAGTCGCTGCTCCCGACAATTAAGAGACATTGGGCCAAAAATTCGGGTCGGGGGCTTCCCGCGGGTGCAAGCCCCCGATCTGCACTCACCCTGCGCGCTGACATCTGAAGCCCGGGCCTGCTTGCATTTCCTGTCACAGGCCCGGTTCAGATGTCAGCGCGCAGTGCTTACCTGATCCAGCGGCGTAGTTAGTGCGATGTGCCGGCTGGGATCAGGTGAGCACTGTACAACCAATCAGGGGAGGGGAAGGTTCATTCATGAGTTTGAGAGTAAGAACTGTCAAACTCATGAAAACTACGGGGGCCCAAAACACTATTTAAACTTTAAATAAAAATTTAAAAAACATGCCAATCATTAAATTAAGTATAAATAAGTTTAAAAAAAATAATTTAAACAATTTTTTTTTGTTGAAAAAAATAAATTTTTAATAAAAAGGGTCTAAAACTAAACTTACCTTATTGTAGATTCTTTAAAATAATAAACCTGTGGGAATTTTTTTTCTAAATTACACTAAAACACCACTTACCTGTAAAAATAAATACTTACATGTGCTTTTTACAAGCGTAAAGACCGGAGGCCTTTACACATGCTCAAATCCCCCAAAACACAGGAAATCCAAGACGCACGCGCTGCCCCCTACAGCGCACACGCTAGCCTCTTCAACTCTTGGGTTGGAGGAGAGGCAATGCCGGTTTTCAGCGCATGCGCTGTGCATGCTGAAAACCGGCATTTCCTCCGGCCAGACGCGTGAGTACCCCTTCCGTACTCACGCGTTTGGGGAGGAATTTCTGCCCCATTAAGTGAGATTAAAGAGATGGTGCAAGGCAAAAGGAGATGGTAATGGGACAAGTTTAAAAACAAAAGATGGCTCTAGATGAAGTGTAAATGGCACTGACAGAATGAAAGACAGCTGCCACATGGGAGAGTGAAAATGTGTTTTATTGCTACTGCTGTATTTTGTCCTTGTCTAGCTGGGCTACTGCTAACTCAAAACTAAGGCCTTGTTTTAGAGTAGTTTGCAATTGTGGTAGAGAATTAAGCTGCAGTCAGGGGGCTGGTTCTGAATCAAAAACTCAACCAACATTTGAATCGGAAGTAACAACAGAAAATGCTGGAAAAACTCAGCAGGCCAGGCAACATCCGTGGCGAGAAATTAGAGTTGACGTTTCGGGTATAACCCTTTTTCAAAACTGGAAAGGATGGAATTGGAAGCTTTGTGTTGTATAATTTTAGTTTTTTTGCTGGGCTATTAGATGTACTACTGCATGCAGGAGCTGAGGAGAATCTCATTGCCTGAATGATGGATTCTAGCAGGTGTAGTGCTGCATGTAGGCACCTGTTCCACAGCCTGGGAGTAGCCCTGCCCGCACAGTAGACCACTAGCAAAACTGCTACTGGTGTCGCAACATCTGAAAGCCAAAACTGTAGGTATAATTAACTTCAGTTGAGCTTGACTTGAGCTTTTGGTTGAATGAGCCACTTCCCATAGTAGTTATTGGGCTCGTTTCTGTTTATGCCAATGCTTCCCCATTTATACGACAGCATGGAATGGAAGACAATGGTGAAATGTACATGCATGAGATTTGAACAGGTGTTCTTTCTCTGGAACAGTCAAAATCTATTTAACGTCTCATCTGAAAGACAGCACAACACAATGCAGCACTCCCTCTGAACTGTATTAGACTGTATGCTTAATTCTTAGAAAGGGGCTTGAAAACACACAGCCTGCTTGACTTTAGTGGCACTGCACTGTGCACATGCGTTATCTCATCTGTGCACAGATGGTGCAGAATTGCACCTGCGACTCTGCCAGTCTGGACATGTGGGTTCTGTATTGTAAAAGTTCCTTGCTGACCTCAGAAAATAGGCCGACAGCGCAGCCTGCAAATATTCTGACCCAAACTGGAGAACCCAACCTACATGTGTCCTAGACCCAACCATCTTCAGCTGCTTCACCAATGACCTTCCCTCCATCATAAGGTCAGAAGTGGGGATGTTTGCTGATGACTGCACAGTGTTCAGTGCCATTCGCAACTCCTCAGATAATGAAGCCATCCATGCTTCATGCAGCAAGAGCTGGACGACATTCAGGCTTGAGCTGAAAGTGGCAAGTAACATTCGCGCCACATAAGTGCCAGGCAATGACTATCTCCAACAAGTGAGCATCCAACCACCACCCCATGACATTCAACGGCATTACCATCGCCGAATCCACCACCATTAATATCCTGGGGGTCACCCTTGACCAGAAACTTAACTGGACCAGCCACACACATTCTGTGGCAACAAGAGCAGATCAGAGGCTGGGTATTCTGTGGCGTGTCTCACCTCCTGACTTCCCAAAGCCTTTCCACCATCTACAAGGCACAAGTCAAGAGTGTGATGGAATACACTCCACTTGCCTGGATGAGTGCAGCTCCAACAACACTCAATAAGCTCGACACTATCCAAGTCAAAGCAGCCCGCTTGCTTGGCACCCCATCCACCACCTTAAACATTCACTCCCTCCACCACCGGCAGACCGTGACTGCAGTGTGTACCATCTACAAGATGCACTGCAGTAACTCGCCAAGGCTTCTTCGGCAGCACCTCCCAAACCTGCGACCTCTTCCACCTAGAAGGACAAGGGCAGTAGGCGCATAGGAACACCACCACCTCCAAGTCTCGCACCATCCTGACTTGGAAGTATATTGCCATTTCTTCATCGTCGCTGAGTCAAAATCCTGGAACTTCCTGCCTTCACCACACGGACTGTAGCGGTTCAAGAAGACAGCTCACCTCCACCTTCTCGAGGGCAACTAGGGATGGGCAATAAATGCTGGCCTTGTCAGCGACGCCCACATTCCATGAATGAATATTTAAAAAATGCTGGCACTTGCTTTTTATTTTTCAACCTCTAGCAGTTTGGGCGATTGAAAACCCCATTCCTGGAGGATTTCACTGCCCGTCAGCAAGCGTACTGCGTTATTTATGCTGCAACATTACTGCCAGTGCAATTAGAGGAAAGTGTAGTATAAAGGGAGCATTGATGTAACTACTTCAATCATGGGTTAGTTGGCAGGAGGAGAAAGAGACAATATTACAAAACATTTATAAATTTCAACTGCAGGGGTTAGAATGGTTTGAATACTTAATAGACGTATGTTTTATGTCATCAAGCTTTTGTCTCCCGGCTTATTCAGTCAGATAAAATGGCACGCATATTATCACTTAATCACACATCTAGGATCATTAACCTTTACTGATGTGTTTCGACACTATTACTCGATGTTTGGTTTTTGTTTCCACAGACTGTTCAGGATGGTCGTCAATTCATGAAATTCATAGATCCAAAACTGGGTGTCCCTTTGCCAGAGAGGGACTATGGTGGGAACTGTCTTATCTTTGACCCAGGAAATAAGACTGATCCGTATCACAACATCTGGGTGAGATTGATTTGCATTTCTAAACTACTGTATTCCTTCCCCTAACGCCCCAGTGGAAATTGTATACAGTGGATGGAATCCAGTTACACTTAAACACTTGGGAGTGCCACCATTGCAACTTTTTAGAATATTGTCAACACTTTCTTTTCCCACTCCCCCACCCACTGTCTTTCCGCTGTTGAAATTCGACCCCTGTTCAGTTTGGTTTGATGAGTGCTTGTGGCCCTCTGATAGTTCACCCAAGTGGTTATTCTTGCATGAACTGAGACAGCTGGTTCGACCATGGCGATAGGCAGTGTTGCAGCACAGCTAATGCTGTCGTTGCCCAAAGGGTAGGTGGAGGGAGCTCCAACAGATTTCAGTGTTCGGATCGAGGTATTGTCCACCAATGGGGCAACAGTGCTAAAAATAGCTCTTTCCAAACTTCCAGACCCACAAAAGTCAAATACGATAAACCAGCAAATTGCATTTGTATAGCACCATTAACGTAGTAAAATGTCCCATGGCTCTTCACTGGAGTGATTATCAAACAAAATTTGACCAAGCCACATGAGATATTAGAACAGGTAACCAAGTGCTTGGTCAAAGGGGTAGGTTTTAAGGAGCTGCTTAAAATGGGGGGGGGGTGGTAGGGCGGCAGAATTTCAGAGCTTGGGGCCTAGGCTGCTGAAGGCATGGCCACCAACGGTAGAGCAAAGAAAATCCGGTATGTGCAAGATGCTCGAATTGGAGGAGCGCAGTGATCTCGGAGGGTTGTAGGGCTAGAGGAGTTTAGAGAGATAGGGAGTGGTGAGGCCGTGGAGGGATTTGAAAATGATGAGAATTTTAAAATCGAGGCTTTTCCAGACCCTGAGCCAATGTAAGCCAGCGAGCACAGGGGTGATGTCTGAACGGGATTTGGAGCGAGTTAGGCTACAAGCAGCAGAGTTTTGGACGAGCTTGAGTTTACGGAGGGTGCAAGGTGGGATGTCAGCCAGGAGTGCATTGAAATAGTCGAGCCTAGAGATAACAAAGGCATGGGTGAGGGTTTCAGTAGCAGATGAGCTGAGTCAGATGCGGAGAGGGCGATGTTATGGAGGTGGAAGTAGGCGGTCTTAATGATGGAGAGGATATGGGGTCAGAAGTTGATCTCAGGGTTAAATAGAACTCTTAACGGTCTGGTTCAGCCTCAGTGACCAGGGAGAGGGATGTAGTTGGTGGGTAGGGAACGGAGTTTGTGGCGGGACTGAGGGCAATGACTTGGGTCTATCCAATATTTAATTGGAGGAAATTTCTATTCATCCAATACTGGATGTTGGACAAATAGCGTGACAAATCAGAGGCAGTGGAGGGGTCAAGAGAGGTGGTGGTGAGGGGTGTCGTCAGCGTACATGTGGAACCTGACGTGTTTTCAGATGATGACGCCGAGGGGCAGCATGTAGATGAGAAATAGGAGGGAGCCAAAGCTTGAGCACAAGTAGACTGAGTTGCTTGGCCTTCAAGGATCGAGTACTAGACTCAGGTTACATGTGGCCCTAGTGTCATCCCTGCTTCATCATACCATATATATGCTGTGCACGCATTATCTGTAACTAAGCTTTGCTATTAAATATCACATCCTACTATAAGAAAGTGGAGCTATTTTGAGTGCTTTTTTTGAAGTTTTCTAAAATAAAATTGCAATGTGGTGTATGTAAAGTACAGCCTTGAGGCAAATAAAACTACAAATGCTGGAAGTCTGAAATAAGAATAGAAATGTTGGAAATACACAGCAGGTCCATCGGCATCTGCAAAGAAATGAAGGTTTCTGGTATTTTGTATATGAAAAGAAGCGTAAGGAAAGGCTGTCGAGGCCCATTAGTGCTCGCCATTGGGCGGTTCCCAACGCTTACAGACTTCCTAGCTCTGCTTTCTGTCGCCTCTTCAAATAGCATCGTCTGCCAAAAATATCTCCATTACTTTCTTGGAATATATCATTTAAAGCATCCCTTGCTTCCACTGCCTCCCTAGGTAGTCTGTTGCACACAACCGAGAACTTGTGTTTACATTGGACATCTCATCTGATCCAGTTTACTTATATTCCCTTTAAAATTTAAAATCACAGCTGGTCGAGAGGCTGTGGAATGCACTACCAGAGTTAGTAATTGAAGCAGAGACCGTGCCAGCATTTAAGAATAGGTTAGCTATGTGGCTAAAGGAAAGGTGGATACAAGGATATGGGAACTGGATGGACACATGGGATTAGGACGACTGCTCGTGTGGAGGATTAACACCAACATTGACTAGTTAGGTCACATGGCCTGTTTCTGTGTTGTAATTTCTATGATCATTCTGTAATTGTTATCTCCCAAGGGTGCCATAGTTTCATTTCCTGTATGCTATCTGCATTATTTTCCATTACCAAGTCTGGATGTGTACTGCCTTTAGTAGTTTCTCTGATGCACTTAGTCGTGAAACAGCCATGAACTATGTTCATTAACTCTACTGGAATATTCCCAATTAATATCTGGTTAACTGAGATTCCCCCATTAAAATAAGCTAACCTTCCAGTTTTCGCATCTGATCATTTCATACGTCAAAAGAACTTACTACTTGTGTTTTTAGCATAGTTTGAGCTTTATTCTTTTCAAGTTAAAGATGCCCAACCAGACTAACTTCTTATGTAACTTTCCACCTCTCAAAGGATTCACTTCTTTAATCTCCCAGATGTCCCTGCCTTTGGGCTACTTCACCTCCTTTTCTGTCTAGTCTTATCTTTCCTGAACACTATATCCCTGTGTATTGCATTCAATACCACAACTATTCTCTATTGGATTATGAAGGCTGCAAAATATTCCCTTTATACCACATGCTTTTAGGGCAAAAATATATTTTTGTTCACTTTGTAAACAGTAAAGCACAAAGCAGTATTGCTGACTGGTCATAAAGGAGGCTTTGCTCTCTATTCCCAGCTCCCAAAATAACTCTGCAGACTGCCCTCTTCCAGTGAGTGAGGAAGTCAGAGGTTTGGCGTTTGGCCTCTCCTTGAGGGTTGGCTCGCAGAGCTACCAGTTAAAGTTAATATGTCGAAGGGGTTATCAACACTGCAGGTGGTTAGAAAGGCCTTGGGGCTGATTCTGTGCTGAATTAGGTTATTTCTACTGGAGCAGCATTAGCGGCACAGCATTTGACCTCTGCACCTTTGGATTAGGGAGGGAAAAATTGGCCAGGATTGCTGCTCCTGATTGATATCCAGAAACCCCAGCTGGAGGTATGGATATGGGGACATCAGGTGAGGACCTAATTGGGCTTGACTGAGTCCTATTCATCCCCTACCCTGTAGAATAGCCTGCCAACACTTAGCGTCAAAACTGCGACATGTAATATGGCCACTTTGGTGAAATAGCGGAGGGCAGCCAGTGCCTTTGGAACAATTCCCCCAGCGGAGAGTAAATGTATTTTGGAGGGGAGAAAGCTACCACCAAAATATTACATTGTATATAGAGGCGTAGTTAACTACTTATAGCCTTGCCTTATATCACCTGTTGGATCTATTTCAGTGATATAATTTCAGTGTATAATTTATGTAATTGACACACTATCACAGTAGGAAGCTGCTGTTTATCAGAATACTACTTTTAAATCCTTGCATGTGTCAGGCATGCGCAGTCACCTTCCACTGGACAGCTGGCCTCTGTTTTTGCGACCTGTTGCATGTCTGCATTTGATATGAATTGGGTTTGGTCTCCCAACCCAGTGTGCATCATTAACCTTTCTGTATACCAGCTTTTTACTCAGTAAATGTGGCCTGAGGACATTGGCTTATTTGATTAACACTAACAAAGCATCAAAGCTCTGATCAGTCCATTTGAGTTCATAACAGGAAGGATGGCTTTGAAGCTTCACTAGGGAGGGAAATGACATGGTTTAATTTTCAACATCTGCTAATGGGGGCTGAAGCTCCATTTATTACTTGTATGCTGTATTTAGTTTTTCTGTCAGATTTTTAAAATTTAATGAGCAGTTAGCAAAGCTGTGTCCAAGCGGGGGTGGGAAACGCTCTGATTTTTATTTTTGTGTTTTTACCTACTTTTCTCCTCCTTCCCCCAAAATGATGAACCATTTCCAAATTAAAAGGCAGATAGACTACCTTGAAGGCTTCAAGTGCGGCCTTGTAACCATTTTAATCTCTTCTCCTTCCCCCATGAGAGTGCCCCTCTCGAATAGCTTGTCTGTGATCTGAGATTGGCTCTACAGGGAATCTGAAGCCAATGCTTTCTTCCACTCAGTCCATGTTGTACTGTGTTGTTGCCAATGTGTTACTTTGGTTGAAATGCTTGTAGTGCAGTTTTTTAAATATATTTATGTAATCGTAAGCAGTAAAGTTAGATGGTCACCTGTCGAGCTTTATATTTTTTTTTTTCTCCCCAGAGATCGATCAGTGAGGTAAAGTAGCTTTATAAAAAGGCACATTGAGACTATTGCAAGCAAAGGGTAAAATATAATTTTGTCCGATAATTGGTGAAGGGGCAAGTACTTTGTATTTTTAAAAAAAAATTGAAATCTGAAATTAAAAGTTTTTCGCTCAGATCTAAAGTTTGCTGTTTCGGTTATATTTTAGGATAAATTGGATGGATTTGTCCCGGCCCATTTCCTGGGCTGGTACCTTAAGGTAAGATGAGAACTGGATCACCTTTCCTTCATGACTGTTTTACTTGTTACTAGTAAAGCCCCACAGTGTTCTGGTTATCAGTTGTGTTGCAGAAATATGTTGGAGCCCTGCCTGCCTGGTAGGTATGCTGTCAGAAGAGTAGGTTGAACATTAAGGCGATGGACTGGCAAATTTTGTCCTGGTTTTTATTTTTTGGAAGCACAGTTGCTATAGGGATGTACTCAACTAGTTACAAACATATGTAAAAATGCAGAAAAATACTAAATGGTGCAGCATCAACCCATGCATAGGATATGTATTGCATTTCTAGTTTTTTTCAACTGTGGTGGTGGACCTCCAATATTTCATGAACTACTGCCCTCGCTCCACAGCCTTAAACGGGTAGCCCTGCATGGCATACAGATACAGCACAGAAGGAGGCCATTTGGCCCATCATGCCTGTGCTGGCTCCTTGAAAGAGTTATCCAATTAATCCCACTCCCCTGCTCTTTCCCCATCGCCCTACAAATTTCCCCCCTTCAAGTATTTATCCAATTCCCTTTTTAAAGTTATTCAATCTGCTTTCACCACTATTTCAGGCAGTGCATTCCAGATCATAAACATAGGAACAGAAATAGGCCATTTAGCACCTCGAGTTTGTTCCGTCATTCAGGGAGATCATGGCTGATCTGTGACCTAACTCCATATACCCTCCTTTGCCCCATATCCCTTAATACCTTTGGCTAACAAATATCTAGCAATCTCAGATTTAAAATTAACAATTTACCTAGCATCAATTGCTGTTTGCAGAAGAGAGTTCCACACTCTACCACACTTTGTGTGAAGAAGTGTTTCCTAACTTCTCTCCTGTATGGTCTGGTTCTGATTTTAAGGTTCTGTCCCCTTGTCCTAGACTCACCACCAGTGGAAAACATTTCTCTCTACCCTATCAATTCCTTAAAAAAAATGTTTTTAAAAATCCTCAATCAAATCACCCCTTAACCTTCTATATTCCAGGAAATACAAGTCTAGTTTATGTAAAATCTCCTCACAATCTAACCCTTGCAGCCCTGGTAAATCCGCTGCACTCCTTCCTAGGCCAATATATCCTTTCGGTGACCTGCCTGGAAAATAAACAGCAAACCCTGTATGGTAATTGCTCTCGGCTACCTAAAAGATTTGGTGTCCTAAACCCATAACCACCTTGTTCATTGTGCAATCATCCAATATCTCACCTTGCAACCTCATTCTTCGGGCCCTGTGAAAGTAATGGAGAACTTATTCTGTACGAATATAGTTCACTAATTAGCCCTTTTTAACAACAAGCACCAGCTAATTATCTCTCTCTCTCTTTCCCCACCCCCCTTCTGTCTAGACACTAATGATTCGAGACTGGTGGATGTGTATGATAATCAGTGTGATGTTTGAGTTCCTGGAGTACAGTCTGGAGCATCAGCTGCCTAATTTCAGTGAATGCTGGTGGGACCATGTATGTATCTGTACAAATACCTTCTTGCCCCATGCTGACTGTGTAACTTGATGTAAACTGCTTGAATGCAATATTATATTTGTGCTCTCTGTTAAACAAAGGTTTCTTTCATTACAAAAGAATGTTTTCTAAAGGATTTATAATAAAATAGAAGGTTTGATAGTTAAACTATGAAGAAACCTGTCTTTACCCTGTTACTCTTGAAGGTAAACTCTCAACAGCGTTTGCCTTGCATGTGCGTAGGAACTTTTATTTCTGTAGTGCTGCTCGCCTGCAGGAAGACGTCTCAAAGCCCTTTACATTGAGGAGGAAAAGAAAAAGCGGACGCTGAGCAGGAAGGTGAAGGGGGAAAATGGGGCGGGTTAGGGTGGGGACCAAAGACAAGAGCGAGGTTTTGAATGTTTTTAAAGCCGGGAACTAGGCAGGGAGATTCAAAGGGCAGCAGCATAATGGCTGAATAAGTGCTGGTTCTGGAGCAGAGGGCACATGGGTCAAGAAGCAGCGCGGTATTAGTGGAGCGTTGGGGGTAAGGCAGGAGGACAGGGTGAGAATTTTGAAGTCAAGTCATTGGAGTGCAGGGAGCTAATGGAGCTTTGAGAGAATGATTGTGCCGGTAAGGACATGGATTGTAGCGTTTTGGAGTTCAAGCTTGTGGGTGGGAGGGGGGGGGGTGCAGTTTAAAGCCGGAAGGCCAACTAGGAGAATGCTGGAGAATCAAGTCTCGAATCAGTGAAGGCGTGTACTGCTGTTTCAGTGATGGTAGGTAGGGGTGGAGGCAGGCAATGTTGTGGAGGTGCAAGAAAGTCACAGTTGCACAGGACGTCATCTGTGACTTGACCAGTGTTATCCTAGTGCTGTGGGGTGGGACAGATCCCATATTGGAGTGTTTCAAATGAGGAGTATTAACAAAGATGATGTGAGGAAAGAGGCTGAGCTTTGGGTTGAGCAGTAGACCAAGGTTCCACACTTCCTAACTCAACCTGAATTGGCATCTGGGGAACTTGATGGGAGTCAAGTTCAGAGACACGGGTATCGGTGGGAGCATACAAATGGCTTTAGTTTTGCAGTCATTAAGCTGGAGAAAATTTAGGCTTATCCACGCCTTGATATTGGCAGGCAATTTGAGAGTATAGCAGCAGCCTTTGGGTGGATGGCGGAGGCAGAGTGAGCGGATTGTCATTACCATATATGTGGAAGCTGACCCCGTTCTTCTGGCTGATGTTGCCTAGTAAAGCTTGTAAATGTGAAGGGATCCAGAGCAACGTTCCCTCTGAGCTGCGCGGCTGTCTACGCCGGAGCAGCTTTTACAATGTGAAATTTCACGCATGCGTGGAACTTTGAATGGGCCACGCGGCCCGTTAAAGGGACCGCGCACCCAAATTTAAAATTAGGGGGAACATTGATCCAGAGTGGAGTCTGATCATGTATGTAGAGGAAGAGAACTGAAGGATATGATGTGCCTACATTATGACCTGGAGTTCCCTGTGAATCTATCCTCAGTCTCCTCTTCCTCATCTACATGCTGCCCCTTGGCAACATCATCTGAAAATATGGGGATCAGTTTCCATATGTGTACTGACAACATGCAGCTCGAACCCTTGACCACCTCGTTCCTCTGCTTCTGAGTTCTCCGATTGCTTCCCAATATGCAGTCTTGGATGAGCTGCAATTTCCTCCAGGTAACATTGGGAAAACCAAAGCCATCATCTTCTGGCTCTGCCACAAACTCCGTACCCTTGCCACCTATTCCATTCCTCTCCCCGGCCATTGTCTCTGGTTGAACCAGGCTGTTTGTGACCTTTGTGCCCTATTCGACACTGAACTGAGTTTTCAATCCCATATTCTCTCCATCACAAAGTCCGTCTACTTGCACCTCCGCAACATTCTTGCCTCCGCCTTTACCTCAATGCGTCCGCTGCTGAAACACTCATCCATACCTTGGTAACTTCCACACTCGACTGTTCCAATGCTCTCCAAGCCAGCCTCCCATCCACTGCACTCTGTAAACTGTAGCTCATCTAAAACTCCCGCTGCCAGTATACTATCTTGCACCGAAGTCCCACTCATCCATCACCCCTGTGATTGCTGATCTATTTTGACTTGTGGCCCCCCCAGTGCTTGGAATTTAAAATTCTTGTTATCCTATCTCTTACATCCTCCAGCCCTACAATCCTATAAGAGCTCTGCTCAAGGAGAGGAAGTGGCAGTTATATTTGAGATGATCCGGTCAGATCTGGTCGTAAACAGTGAAGCCAGTTGATCAAGTGCATTTTGAGCTTATAAAAGAAAGACAGACTTGCAGGATGTGCCAAAGGCTTTACAACCAATTAAGTACTTTTGAAGTATAGTCACTGTTGTAATGCAGCAGTCAATTTGCTCAAGTTCCCACAAAAAGCAATGAGAGAATGACCAGGTAATCTGTTTGTGATGTTGGTTGAGAGATAAATATTGGCCAACACCCTGTCACCAACTACTTCATCATTCTTCTATATATCCTCTGCCCATCCCAAACCCCTCCATTGCTACTTTCCGCCCGGAAAAAAACTACTGCAACCCACTCAAGTTCCCCTGCTCCTCTTCAATATAGTGCCATGGGATCTTTTACGTCCATCTGAGATGGAAGACGGGGCCTCAGTTTAACGTATCACCTGAAGCCCTCACCCATGCCTTTCTTACCTCGAGACTTGACTATTCCAATGCACTCCTGGCTGGCCTCCCACATTCTACCCGACATAAACTTGAGGTCATCCAAAACTCGGCTTCCTGTGTCCTGACCTACACCAAGTCCCGTTCGCCCATCACCCCTGTGCTCGCTGACCTACATTGGGCTCCCGGTTAAGCAGCGCCTCGATTTCAAAATTCTCATCCTTGTTTTCAAATCCCTCCATGGCCTCTCCCTTTCCTATCTCTGTAATCTCCTTCAGCACCCCCCCCCCCCCCCCCCCAGATGTCTATGCTCCTCTAATTCTGCCCTCTTGAGCATCCCTGATTATAATCGCTCAACCTTTGGTGGTCGTGCCTTCTGTTGCCTAGGCCCTAAGCTGGCCAAACCAAATTAGCAATAATACTGTGTAGAATGAATTCCTGGAGTGTGTACGTTTTTTAGACCAGCATGTTGAGGGAACAGGCTATCCTAGATTGGGTATTGTGCAATGAGAAGGGGTTAATTAATCTTGTGTGGGCTCCTTTACGGAAGAGTGACCATAACATGATAGAATTCTTCATTAAGATGGAAAGCGAAGAAGTCCAATCCGAAACTGGGGTCCTAAACCTAAACAAACGAAACTATGATGGTATGAGGAGTGAGTTGGCTATGATAGATTGGGGCGCTTCATTAAAAGGCATGACGGTGGACAGGCAATGGCTAGCATTTAAGGAACGAATGCATGAATTGTAACAGTTATACATTCCTTTCTGGCGCAAAAACACAAAAGAAAAAGCGGCCCAACCATGGCTAACAAAAGAAATTAAGGATAGTATTAGATCCAAAGAGGAGTCATATAAAGTTGCCAGAAAAAGTAGCAAGCCTGAGGATTGAGAGCAGTTTAGAGTTCAGCAAAAAAGGACCAAGAGATTGATTAAGAGGGGAAAAATAGAGTATGAGAGTAAATGTGCAAGGAACATAAAAGTGGACTGTAAAAGCTTCTACAAGTATGTAAAAAGAAAAAGATTAGTGAAGACAAATGTAGGTCCCTTAGTTAGAAACGGGAGAATTTATAATGGGGAACAAGGAAATGGCAGAGCAATTTAAAAAAATACTTTGGTTCTGTCTTCGCGGAAGAGGACACAAATAACTTCCCAGAAATGCGAGGGAACCAAGGGCCTAGTGAGAAGGAGGAATTAAAGGATATTAGTATTAGTAAAAAAATAGTGCTGGAGAAATTAATGGGACTGAAAGCTGATAAATCCCCAGGGCCTGATAATCTGCATCCCAGAGTACTAAAAGAGGCAGCCATGGAAAAAGTGGATGCATTGGTTGTCATCTTCCAAAATTCTATAGATTATGGAACAGTTCCGGCAGATTGGAGGGTGGCAAATATAACCCCACTATTTAAAAAAGGAGGGAGAGAGAAAACCGGGATCTACATCAGTAGTAGTTAGCCTAACATCAGTAGTAGGGAAAATGCTAGAGTCCATTATAACGGATGTTATAACAGGACACTTAGAAAATATCAACGGGATTAGACAAAGTCAACATGGATTTATGAAAGGGAAATAGTGTTTGACAAACCTACTGGAGTTTTTTGAGGATGTAACTGGTAGAATAGATAAGGGAGAACCAGTGGATGTGGTGTATTTGGATTTTCAGAAGGCCTTTGATAAAGTCCCACATAAGAGGTTAGTGTGCAAAATTAAAGCACATGGGATTGGGGGTAATATACTGGCATGGGTTGAAAATTGGTTAACAGACCGGAAACAAAGAGTAGAAATAAATGGGTCTTTTTCGGGGTGGCAGGCGGTGACTAGTGGGGTACCGCAGGGATCAGTGCTTGGGCCCCAGCTAATCACAATATATATCAATGATTTGGATGAGGGAACCAAATGTAATATTTCCAACTTTGCTGACGAGACAAAACTAGGTGAGGTTGTGAGGAGGATGCAAGGAGGCTTCAAGGTGATTTAGACAAGTTGAGTGAGTGGGCAAATACATGGCGGATGCAGTATAATGTGGATAAATGTGAAGTTATCCACTTCGGTAGGAAAAACAGAAAGGTAGAGTATTATTTAAATGGTGATAGATTGGGAAATGCTGATGTACAAAGGGACATGGGTGTCCTTGTACACCAGTCACTGAAAGCAAACATGCAGGTGCAGCATGCAGTTAGGAAGGCAAATGGTATGTTGGCCTTCATTGCAAGAGGATTTGAGTACAGGAGCAAGGATGTCTTACTTCAGTTGTACAGGGCCTTGGTGAGACCGCACCTGGAGTACTGTGTGCAGTTTTGGTCTCCTTACCTCAGAAAGGATATACTTGCCATAGAGGGAGTGCAGCGAAGGTTCACCAGACTGATTCCTGGGATGGCAGGACTGTTGTATGAGGAGAGATTGGGTCGACTAGGCCTGTATTCACTAGAGTTTAGAAGAATGAGAGGGGATCTCATTGAAATGTATAAAATTCTGACAGGGCTAGACAGACTGGATGCAGGGAGGATGTTTCCCCTGGCTGGGGGGGGGTCTAGAACGAGGGGTCACAGTCTCAGGATATGGGGTAGGACATTTAGGACTGAGATGAGAAATTTTGTCAATCAGGGTGGTGAACCTGTGGAATTCTCTACCACAGAAAGAAGGCTGTGGAGGCCAAGTCACTGAATATATTTAAGAAGGAGATGGATAGATTTCTAGACACAAAAGCCATCAAGGGGTACGGGGCAAGAGCGGGAATATGGTATTGAGATAGAGGATCAGCTATCATATTGAATGGCGGTGCAGGCTCAAAGGCCAAATGGCCTACTCCTGAACCTATTTTTCTATGTTTCTAAGTTCTGGAATTCCCTCCCTAAACCTCTCTACCTCTCTTTCCTCCTTTAAGACGCTCCTTAAAACTTACCTGTTTAACCAAGCTTTTGCTCACCTGCCCTAATTTATCCTTGTGGATTGGTGTCAAATTTGTTGTCTTAAAATACTCCTGTGCAGCGCCTTGGGATGTTTTACTACGTTAAAGGCGCTATATAAATGCAAGTTGTTGTTGTTGAAAGACAGCATCTCCGACAGTGCAGCACTCCCTCGGTACTACACTGGAGTGTCAACCTGGATTATATGGCCAGGTCTCTGGAGTGGGACTTGAACCCACAATCTTCTGACTCAGAAGCGAGAGCGTTACCTCTGAGCCAGGGCTGACGCTGACCAATGGAGGCAGCTGTTGTATCAAAGTAGTGATTGGGGTACGAGACCATCCAGGATCTGAAATACAAAGGATGTCGATGGTAGAAACAACAGTTGTGGAGATGATCAATTGCGATATTGACGTCAACACAGGTAGCAGGCTGTGGAGCAGGGGAGGGGAAACTTTGATTTGGGCACGTTGGAGTGGGGCGCATTCGTTTTTTCCAGGGTGGAAAGTGGCAATGGAAGAGTTTGGGATGGGCAGGGGATGTATTGAAGAACGATGAGAAAGTGGTTGGTGACAGCCCTGTTGATGTGGAGACCTTGGATGTTGCAACACCATGTGTGAAGATGACATTGAGAAGGTGGCCATGTGTGTAAATGGAGCAGTTGAATGGGAGGGTTAGGTTGAGGGATTTGCCAAGTTTTTAAGTTATATTTGCAGCCTGAAACTTTAGGAAAGGTTCATGTGTAGCACATGACTAGAAAGGCTACGCGTCACAAATCACAACCCATTGACAAGAATGGGAGCTGTATAGCTGAGAATTTTGGCAGTAAAAAAAGAAATTTATTGAAGCATTTCTACTTTAAAGATTTGAAATAATGGCCATGTTATTAGCTTTCTTACTGGACTAATGTAGTAGTATGCTTGTCGTAACTTTGTTGCTTGAAAATGTTATTTTAAACTTTCTAAAAGTAGCTTACAGTGAAATTTGAGTTAAATTACTATGAGTCTGTACATTTGCAAACGAGCACCCTCTCCGCCTAGAACAAGATGTGCTTTCTTCCCTACCCTGCCATTGTAGAAGGTTAGTAAAACTGCTTTTGTTTACAGTGGATAATGGATGTCTTTCTATGCAATGGATTTGGAATCTATTGTGCAATGAAGACACTGGAGTGGCTTTCCATGAAACCGTATCACTGGCAAGGACTCTGGAATATTCACACTTACAAGTAAGTGAATCTGGTGCCAAGGCACAGGGGGTAGGGCCAGTTTGGTGCACATGTATCCTCTCATTACCCTATACACAATAAATGCTAATTTTTCATAAGTATATCCAGGAAGGAACAAACCTTTCTTAGTGAGAATTATTTTAGGAATTTTAACTGCACCTCCTGTAGACTAAAAGCACCTACACAGGTGTGCAGGCATCCTTTACACTCCAGTGAAGGTGCCTTTATTCTACAGGAGTGCAACCATTGTTACTTATTGTTCTTGTGCTATGGCTGCCCTCCATATTGTATATGCTCCAACTAGTTTGAGGAACTGGCAGCATTGTTGATCCAGAAAAGTATGGGTTTGGGAATGTTCCATCATGTTGAGGCTGCTGCTTTCAATAAAGTAAATGCTGGGAGCAGACTCAGCATGCATACATGCCAACCATTAACTTTTTAAGCTTACGGTCGGCATTTCAACCCAGTGTCTGCTTGTCAGCGTTTTACAAGGAGATCTTTTTACAAGGATTGGGGGTTGTTGGTATCAAAAAAGAACTTGCATTTATATAGTGCCTTTCATGACCACCAGCACCCCAAAGCGCTTTACAGCCAATGAAGTACTTTTTGAAGTGTAGTCACTGTTGTAATGTAGGAAACGTGGCAACCAATTTGCGCACAGCAAGCTCCCACAAACAGCAATGCTTTTAGTGATGTTGATTGAGGGATAAATATTGGCCAGGCCAGGGATAACTCCCCTGCTCTTCTTCGAAATAGTGTCATGGGATTTTTTGCATCCACCTGAGCGAGCAAACAGGGTCTTGGTTTAACTTCTCATCCGAAAGACGGCACTCCGACTCCCTCAGCACTGCACTGGAGTGTCGGCCTAGATTTTTGTGCTCAAGTCCCTGGAGTGGGACTTGAACCCACAACCTTCTGACTCCGGCGAGGGTGCTACCCACTGAGCTACGGTTGACACTCAAGCACTCAGATCATTTGGATGGTGGGACTGGAGCTGTCCAGATCAATCAGATGGTACTTTCTCCCATTGATTGTTACACACGCGGCAGAAAAAAATTAAACGACCTGTTGCTTTGAGAGTCTCAGTTATAGATGTGTTTATTTAGTGGTTGCTTCCAGAAAAATTATATGTAACAAATCCACTACAAAAATGCAGCTTCCAAAAACTTTATATTTTCTTCAAAGGAGATTTCTGGGGCATGCCTGTCTGTTGTCTTACATGCAGGTGTTTATTTAGTTGACTTTATTTTACATGCAATTTCTGGCATGTACTTGTGGAAGTGCCATGGTTGGGAAATAAAAATGGGCGGTGGGGTGGGGGTTGGGAAATAAAAATGGGCAGTGGGGTGGGAGTGATGATATGTTTTACTTATCTAAAAAAAAAAGAGATTCACATTCAATTACAGTAGGCTCCAAAATTTTACAGAATCGGGTGTCAAATCAAAATGTTGAGGGTAGAGGTCATTTCCATGTAGAAAATAATGCTCATACCTTCTGTATTCTCACCCCCTTTTGGTGATTTCTATATCACCCTTGCTGCTAACTGTTGGCTACTTCAATAAAAGTGACGTAGTATTGGGTATACCTGGTATAAAGAGGACCGAATGATGCAATGTACCTTTCCCACAGTAGGATCTGAAACAGGATCAAAAAAGGCAGCAGGTGTAAAAGTTCCTAAAGTTAATTGTCAGGACTGCAAGGGGTCCTTCAGCAGTGAGCTTTTCTTGTACATTTTCGTGTATGCAGTGGTAAAATTTGTAGCAGATCTAAGTTAAAAGGAATTGGGCACAGGAGGTGCTGAATTGTGAAGAAATTGGCTTGATTAGACAGTGATGTTTATTACGAGTTGAACTGCAAGAATGCACAGGAAATTGAAAATTTTGCAAATGGAAATTTCATAACTCTATTCCAATCAGCTTCTATTGCATTGAGGACGCATTTGCCGAAGTTGCATTGAGGATACATTTGTCTAATCAGCCAGAGCACACTACATTAAATTCTAACACATTTTGAATATTAAGGTTTTTTAGAATGCAAGTGCATATATTCTACAATGTGTATTTCGTGAATCTCCCACTCCACTGTTCAGAGTTCGAGGATGTGCTACTTCCTAAGGACATGGTCACAGCACCATGTGAAGTTGAATGCATGTCTGTGCTCCTTTTTAAGATGTAGTTACATTTTTGAAATGAACGATGGATTCATTTACAGATCAGGTTGCAGATGAGAGCCCTGGGTTTGAGTGAATGACAAGTCAATTAACAAGTTGGAGACCGTGTGGAACCAGTATGTTGTTGGAGCGAAGGAGCTGAAATTCACAGCATTTTAAGATTGCTTTGCATCTGTGAGAAAGAGCCAATGCAGTAGGTAGAGAGTGTAAATTATCATAATTTATTAGAACCATTTGTTTAAAAAGTTGTACACGTACACCTAACTTGGAGCTGTTGAATTGAGTGTCAGCCAAATGGTAAAAATGACCCAGTCAGGTGTGGTTGAATAAATTTGCCGATGATTAGAAATGACATTGAAGGTGTGTGTTTACTGCAAGACTTTCGATATACCGTAGATAGATATTTAATTTAAAAATAGTTTGTCATCACACTTGCAAATTAAACTTTATTTACAAACATACAAAATTAACGGGCAGGAAAAAACCAGCTGGTTCACCATGCCTGCCCCACACCATGGTGCATCATGACTAAACACTTCTTCCCTCCCCTCGACCTCTAACCTCCCCCGGCCTCACACCAGCCTTCACAGCCATGTAATCTCCTGGGAGAGGCAAAAAAATAGGGCCAGTAAAGGGGAAAAATACTCTGTAAAATTCCTCGCCGACCCCCTCGAGATCTCACAGACCAATTATTACCTTTTAAAGACACTTGCCTTCTATATGATGCGATCTCTGCCCCAGTCAGGAACCGGTCCAGCTCTCTCTTGAAGACAGGCAGAGAGTCATTACATGCCACACTAACCGGCAGTGTATTCCAGAGGCACTCAATTCTCTGGGAAAGGAACTACTGCCTAACATGGTCTATTTCTACTCGTAAATAGTTTTAACTTGTGTCCTCTGGCCCTCCCCAATCAGTTAAACGAAAATAATCTGTCAAGCCCTTTAATTATTTTATAGGTCTCTATCACGCTACCTCTAAGTCTACACTTCTCTAAAGTAAATAGACCAATGCCCTTGAGAATATCGCTGTATGGTGTGGATCTTTAAGCTAAGAATCATTCTTGTAGCTCTCTGGGCCTTTTCCAAGCCCACTATCGCCCACCATGTGAGAGGACCAAAACTGGGCACAGTATTCTTGATGCGGTCTGACCTGCAACCTGTACAGTGTCAAAATGGTGTCCTTTGATTTATACTGAGTGGTTCTATTAATACAACCCAATACCTTGTTGGTTATGAGCCTTTAGTGATCTGTGCACAATAACACCAAGATTTTTTTCTCGCTCAACCTCTTTCAGTATTGTTCCCTGCAAATGATGTGTGTTTTCTATGTTGGCTCTACCAACATGCATGACACTACATTGGCAAATAGCATCTCATTTAGTCAAATGTGTGGCCCACTCACCAAACACAATTAAATCTTTTTGGATTTGATTCCACTCCTCTGCCGTCTTGACCCGTACACAGATTTTGGTGTCATCTGCAAACTTAATTGCCATGCTCCCAACACTGCTGTTCAGGTCATTAATAAAGACTATGAAAGTAGCAGGCCTAGGCCCAATCCCTGAGAGACACCACTAGTAACAGGTCTCCAAGATGAGCTACATCCGTTAACTACAGCTTTTTGACTGTGGGATTGGAGCTAATTCCTAATTCAACGTTTCAAATTTCTACTGATGGCATAAGATTCTAGTGTGAGGTTAAAAAAAAAAATAGGCGAGGGGGAAGAAAAGCCAGTTACTTGATGCTGAGTGCTTCTGGCCTGAAACTGATGAACTCTTTACAACTTCCAAAGTTCCCTGTCACATACCAGGTTTACTCATCATTAACTGCTTAATCCATAGCCTCATGAGGGAGGTTGGCAGAGATAGGCCCACTGTAAGGCTGGCACCATCTCCAGTGTACTCGGTAAAAGGCTGGTGATGCCAGTTTTTTTTTATTCGTTTATGGGCTGTGGCAAGGCCAGCATTTATTGCCCATCCCTAATTGCTCTTGAGCAGGTGGTGGTGAGCTGCTGCCTTGAACCGCTGCAGTCCATGTGGTGAAGGTACTCCCACAGTGCAGTTAGGTAGGGAGTTCCACGATTTTGACCCAGCGACGACGAAGGATCAGCGATATACTTCTAAGTCAGGATGGTGTGTAACTTGGAGGTGATGGTGTTCCCATGCGCCTGCTGCCCTTGTCCTTCTAGATGGAAGAGGTCGCGGGTTTGGGAGATGCTGCCGAAGAAACCTTAGCGAGTTGCTGCAGTGCATCTTGTAGATGGTACACACTGCAGCCACAGTCTGCCGGTGGTGGAGGGAATTTCAATCCAGCGGGCTGCTTTGTCCTAGATTCTTGAGTGTTGTTGGAGCTGCACTCATCCAGGCAAGTGGAGAGCATTCCATCACACTCCTTACTGAGTATTCCATCACACTCCTTACTTGTGCCTTGCTGATGGTGGAAAGGCTTTGGGGAGTCAGGAGGTGAGGCACTCACCGCAGAATACCCAGCCTCTGACCTGCTCTTGTTGCCACAGTATTTATGTGGCTGGTCCAGTTAAGTTTCTGGTCAATGGTGACCGCCCCCCCCCCCCCCCCCCCCCCCCCGCCAGGATATTGATGGGGGATTCGGCGATGGTAATGCCGTTGAATGTCATGGGGCGGTGGTTAGACTCTTACTTGTTGGAGATAATCATTGCCTGGAACTTCTGTGGTGCGAATGTTACCTGCCACTTATCAGCCCAAGCCTGGATGTCGTCCAGGTCTTGTTGCATGCGGGCATGGACTGCTTCATTATCTGAGGAGTTGTGAATGGCGCTGAACACTGTGCAGTCATCAGCGAACATCCCCGCTTGTGACCTTATGTTGGAGGGAAGGTCATTGATGAAGCAGCTGAAGATGGTTGGGCCTAGGACACTGCCCTGAGGAACTCCTGCAGCGATGTCCTGGGGCTGTGATGATTGACCTTCAACCACCACAATCATCTTCCTTTGTGTTAGGTACGAATTCAGCCAGAGAGAGTTTCCCCCCCCCCCGATTCCCATTGACTTCAGTTTTACTAGGGATCCTTGATGCCACACTCTGTCAAATGCTGCCTTGATGTCAAGGACAGTCACTCTCACCTCACCTCTGGAATTCAGCTCCTTTGTCCATGTTTGGACCAAGGCTATAATGAGATCGGGAGCCGAGTGGTCTTGGTGGAACCCAAACTGGGCATCAGTGAGCAGGTTATTGGTGAGTAAGTGCCGCTTGATAACACTGTCCATGACACCTTCCATCAATTTGCTGATGATTGAGAGTAGACTGATGTGGCAGTAATTAGCCGAATTGGATTTGTCCTGCTTTTTGTGGACAGGACATACCTGGGCAGTTTTCCACATTGTGGTACAGTGTTGTAGCTGTACTGGAACAGCTTAGCTAGAGGCGCAGCTAGTTCTGGAGCACAAGTCTTCAGCACAACAGCCGGGATGTTGTCAGGGCCCATAGGCTTTGCCGTATCCAGTGTGCTCTGCCGTTTCTTGATATCACATGGAGTGAATCAGACTGGCTTTTATGAAGATGGGGACCTCAGGAGGAGGCTGATATGGGTCATCCACTCTGCACTTCTGGCTAAAGATGTTTGTAAACGCTTCAGCCTTGTCTTTTGCACTCACGTGCTGGGCTCCAACATCATTGAGGATGGGGATATTCATGGAGCCGCCTCCTATTGGTTGTTTAATGGTCCACCACCATTCACGACTGGATGTGGCGGGACTGCAGAGCTTTGATCTGATCCGTTGATTGTGGGATCTCTTAGCCCTGTCGATAGCATGCTGCTTCTGCTTTTTAGTATGCGTATAGTCCTGTGTTCCAGCTTCCCCAGGTTGGCACCTCATCATCAGGTACGCCTGGTGCTGTTCCTGGCATGCTCTTCTACACTCCTTATTGAACCAGGGTTGGTCCCCTGGCGTGATGGTAATGGTAGAGTGAGGGATATGCCGGGCCATGAATCAATCTCTCTGGAAAGAAAGGTGAGGCAAGATTGTCCACTGTCAGTATCTTATTCAGTGTCTTCGGCAATGATGCGTTGGCTTCATAAGGGAAGGCCTCAGTGTGCCATTTCTAAGAATTGCAGCACTTTTTTTTGCAGGCATTGTGTTGATTGCCTCATCTGGAGGGTACAGTGAGGTCTACTCAACATCTTGACCAATATGTTAAACAATGGATGAGTTGGTGGGAGCCCCAGCTGTGGTATTATGGCTTTACATGGCTCGAGGGAATATTGAAGATATTGATTGGAAGATGCAAGGAGCAATTGCCCTGATTATTGATTTATAGTGTCATCTGGAGGTCCTGGTGAATGCTGACTTCATTCTAGGTACACATCGTCAGTGTGTGTTCAAGCGTCTGTCGATCTTTCTTGACTTCAATAACATGTTGTGGCAGGTAAGATGTGTCCAAACAGTTCTTCATTGTTCAGATCTCCTAGAATGCAAGAGAAGGGCTGTTTGTCGCCAATGTGTGGGTACAGGATCAAGCTGAGATTGATTTGTGACACGGGAAGATGATTCTGGGAGCAAGGGAGGACTCTGGCCTACAACAGCCTGGCACAAAGTATTTTGGAGGGGGTGTCAGTCTCAAGTCTCTTCGCCAATGCTCCTCACATTTGCCTGGATGAAGCAGTTAGTGACGAGTAAGCATGGCATGCGAGATAGGACCCTGGCATGGACATCAAGGTAGATGGAATATTTCAAGCTGTCCTGTGTAGGTCCTTCCACCATTCTGAAGGTAGATGCCCATATAGCTGATGAGGAAACTGAGACTTGGAATGCTGTTACCTGCATCAGTGTATGAGAACATATTCATACATCCAGTATTTGGTACCTAATGTGATAAAGTTGCAGAACGGGAAACCGATGCTGCTGAACCTTTGCACCTCTGTGCTTCAGCGGCAGACTAGGTTATCCAGGACTGATCTGGGCAGATCTGCTATAACAAAGACTTGCATTTATATAGTGCCTTTCACGGCCTCAGGATATCCCACAGCTAATTATGTACCTTTTGAAGTGGTGTCACTGTTGAAATGTAGGAAACATGGCAGCCAATTTGTGCTCAGCAAGATCACACTAACAGCAATGAGATAAATGACAGATAATCTGTTTTAATGATGTTGGCTATACTCCAAGGCATTGTTGATGATTGACTAGCCGACCAGGTCAACTAATGGGATGTCGAGGGATAGATCTCCCTGTGGCTGCCATTCTTCTCATTCTCATTCAGT
Source organism: Somniosus microcephalus (assembly GCF_052327205.1). NCBI lineage: Eukaryota > Metazoa > Chordata > Chondrichthyes > Squaliformes > Somniosidae > Somniosus > Somniosus microcephalus. The sequence continues at coordinate 33,852,861 of NC_141001.1, read as the reverse complement.
TCCAGGTAACCCTGCGAACTATTGCCTTAGCCACAGGATGACTTTTATGGGAAATGGGGTTTAGAGAGTGGGGGCAAGGGGGAAAGCGAGTCATACTGGTTCAATATTGAGCACTTTGAGGTTGGCCCTGAGAAACATTGGCAGAGTAGAGAGCTCTCCCCTGTTTCTGGCTGTACCATTGCTCCCTAAGAGTGTCTGAAATAGGGAAGAGTTTCATCCCACAGCACTAACCACCTTAGTTTTGAGCACAAAAATATATTTAAAGAAACACAGGTGTCCTGCACTAAGTTGCACTAGTGTATGGAACAGAATGTGTACAGTAGAAAGCTAGAGTCCAGTGTTTATAGTTGGTACCCAGGTGGATAATTGAAAAGTTCCCATTATTATGCATGCATGTATGTACATCATGTGATGAGTCACATAACATATGAAATATTTAGAAGTGCTGTCTTTAGCAATAATTCAGTGCATTACTCACCAATATTCAGCACACTACAGGACTAAAATCAGTAAGATATTCTACTCATATTAATGTTTACGGAGGTAGCTTCAGGTTCCAGTGTGGATTATAGTATACTGCAGCATCAATTTGCTACTGTAAAAAGGTGACTTGCACAACATTTCTGATGCACAATTAAATGTCCTAATGGCATTTTCTACATTGTAAATGTGGTCCTGGGGAGCATTGTTTAGTAACCTGCTGCTCCAAATGAAAGATGGGGGTCTGAGATTCTCATTGCTAAATGGGAGGAAATTCAGCTTTGTGGTCTTAGTTTTAACTAATGGCAGCTCATGAGGCCCAAGTAATTGTGGGTTATTCATGCCCGAGTGTCACTGGCAGTGGGAATATTGCATATCTTCTGTCGATGGCATTCCTTCAAAGTAAAATAGTCTCTGATGTAAGGTGACAGAAAATTGAGCCCCATAACCCACTAAATAACTTGCTTAGTACTTTTTCCTTTTCTGTTGTCCTCCTCACCATTAAGATGAAGCATTCCCATTGATGTCTGAGTAACACATTATGTTGAAGTATTTTTTTAAAAAATACTTAACTGTCTGTGTAAGCAGGTATTTAGTCAAGATGGTCAGTGAGAAAATTCTTGATCTTTATCTGATACGATTCTGCTTCTCCTTCAGAGGAAAAATCAAGCGCATTGCTTTCCAATTTACGCCATACAGCTGGGTGAAGTTTGAATGGAAACCAGCCTCGAACCTTCGCAGGTGGCTGGCAGTTTGTGGAATTATTTTCATGGTAAGGTATTGGATATATTGTGTTGCAATTGGATGTGAAAATTCATCTCAAAAATTATTTCAAAATATTTTGTATTTTTTCAACACATTCATTATTTGAGAGGTTAGAAATGGGAGTAGTTTAATGCTTCATTCACTGCTGCAAATTTCAGGAATTGTTTAATAGTACTGCCAACACGGCACCTTTTTCCCCTCCAATTATTTTGTTTATCCATACTCCACGGGATAGGACAATCGGTGGCCATGAGAAACTTGCCACTGGCTGGCTGGTTTCCCCCATGTCTCCTGTTAATGTAGGTTTATAATTGACCAGAAAACAGGTGTAATTCTTGCACTGGTAATGTGGTCAGGGAATGAAACATTGCCCCAATCTCGACTTTTCCCCCTCCTCCAAAATCTGACGTGGCACACCCCTCAAGTACGGAGATAAAAATTTGAAGCCCTGCCTTTTGAACCATTTCTGTTCGTCAACATCAAGCTTGGCTTTATCAGAAAAACTGGTAAAATGGACATTTTTCTTGACCTTTGTAGTCCAAGCACAGAGGCACTGACCCGTTGGAATGATTATATAAAAACTATAATATGTAGTATTTGTATTTTCAGCAACAGAGAAAAAATGGTTTAGTTGTGCTATTTTTTTGAAAAAAAGTGCCATTGACTATTCACATGTGTTGCTCACTATTTCAATTATACTCCCAAGAGCTAAGCAGCCCTTTGTCTATGTTTTGCAGTTCTTGCTTGCGGAGTTAAATACGTTTTACCTGAAGTTTGTCCTCTGGATGCCCCCTGAACATTACCTGGTCTTGCTACGTCTAGTTTTCTTTGTACATGTAGGAGGTGTAGCAATGCGTGAGATTTATGACTTCATGGATGACCTGTAAGTATCTGTTGCAAAAGAAGGACCAGTTGAGCAGTTATGTCATTAGGTTCTTTCAGATAAGTGGCAAACTAAGACCCTGAACTGTGTCTGATCTGTGGAAGTTTATCACTGGTGTTTAATCCTTGTGACGATGTTGCTTTCAAACTAGCTTTTACCTCTAAAACATGCTGTGCACATTCAACTATTTGGTAGAAATCTCTTTCTCCAATGTACCAATTTTTCCAAAAAATATAGGCCCGTATTTTGCAGGGCCGACAACGTACGCCGCCTTAAGCCCTCCGAATGGCCCGCAAGTTCCGAATTTCTGCATGTGCGAAAACCCGGAACTTGCAGTCTGTCAAGGTTCGCCTTGACAGATCGTCCACATGCGCCCCAAAAATACTTCCGCTGGCGCAGAGTTGGGCCCAGTAAATACCCACGAAACTCTTACGCCTGGTAAAAGCAGGTGTAGGGCCTGCTTTTACTGGCGTAAGGGTTAAAATAAATGTTGAATTAAAATTTTTAAAATAATTTAAAGCAAAAACATTTTAAATTAGTTCATGTAAATTTTGGCCCAGATTAAAATGTTTAAAATTATTTTTCAAAAAATTCAATTTTATTTTAAATGCTTAATTAAAGGGACTTTTAATTAATTTTGAACATTGGAAATATTTATTTTTATCAGAATTTCGTTTCTCTCTTTCTCACTCATAAGCTTATGGGGATTTCATTTGTAAATGGCATCCCCCTTTCTAATTGAATAGCAAAATACTGCGGATGCTAGAAATCTGAAATAAACAGAAAATGCTGGAAATACTCAGGTCAGGCAGCACCTGTGGAGAGAGAAACGGTTAACGTTTCAGGTCGATGACTTCGTCAGGTTCTAATTGGTTGACTTGGCCCGCGTGATTCCAGGGATGTTTCTGAACCGCCTGCGTCCCTGGGATCTGTGGGCCTTCACACAGGCGTACGCCTGGAAGCCCAGGTCCCGAAGCCCGGGAGCCAGCAGGTGCTTTTTTTCGGGTCGGAGGCGTACTCCGGAGGTGTGCATCTGACCGCAATTTTGGCCTGTAGATTTGTCGTTTACTACACGTCTCATTTAGGGTTTGTCTTTCCCCTTAGTTGGTAGTGTTTGAAAAAAGGACAGGACATTGCCCTTTGCGCCCAGTGATCACATCAGGCTCAGGTTGAGCATTACTGGAACTTTTCCACATTGTACCAATTGCAAACTCTGTTGAAACATCCTAAACTTATTTCACCGGTTCCTTGTTAATAGCAAATGAGGTAGGAAACCATAGCAAAGCAACCTGAAATCCGAATTCCTATTGCTGCATTAAAGTGTTCAGTCTCCGCTTCAGAATTGTGCTCCTAGTAAACAAGACCCACTTCAGGGTGGGCTGCCATTCCATGGACAGTTCCAAGGTGCACAGCTAAACTTGCACTTAAATGGCAATCTTCGCTTCATCAGTTTTTTTTTCCTTCAGCTCTGCTGTTTCTCTCATACTGTAAGTGTATTTTAAACTTAAAGCACCCTACAGTGATAGTGAAGGGTCACTGATGGTAGAACAGAAACATGCAGAAGGTTCACTCGGTTAATCCCGGGGATGAGGGGATGGACATATGAGGAGAGGTTGAGTAGATTGGGACTCTACTCATTGGAGTTCAGAAGAATGAGAGGCGATCTTATTGAAACATATAAGATTGTGAAGGGGTTGGATCGGGTGGATGCGGGGAGGATGTTCCCGATGATGGGTGAAACTCGAACTAGGGGGCATAGTCTTGGAATAAGGGGCTGCTCTTTCAAAACTGAGATGAGGAGGAACTACTTCACTCAGAGGGTGGTAGGTCCATGGAATATGCTGCCCCAAAAAGCTGTAGAAGCTACATCATTACATAAATTTAAAACAGAAATAGACAGTTTCCTAGAAGTAAAGGGAATTAAGGGTTACGGGGAGCGGGCAGGAATTTGGACATGAGTCTAGGTTCGGATCGGACATGGCCCTGTGGGTAGAGGAGCGGGCCCAGGGGCCGTGTAGCCTGATCCTGCTCCTATTTCGTGTGTCTAATTCTGTTAGATTTAGGAGATGGTTCTGTGATAGTAGATTGGCGGTTAGGATCAGATCAGCCGTGATCTTATTGAATGGCGAAGCAGGCTCGAGGGGCCGATTGGCCTACTCCTGCTCCTATTTCTTATGTTCTTATGTATTTATTTTTATCCAATGGATTTGCCCAGTAGTAAAACTGGAAGAACCAGTTTCCAAAGTTCAGTGTAAGTGAGAATTTAGGTGCACCGCCCTCGCAACTTTCAGCTTTCCTGGAAATATTCCAGGGGTGTGAACGGTCAGTGTTTAGTATACTCTGATATTCTGTTCTCACTCCTTCTTTCCTGCTCACCCACTCCCACCCAAAAAGAATCCAAGATAGCCGAAGAGATCTTGTTGCCTTCTGAATTAAAGTTAAGTTCATTCCTACAGAAGAACAGAGCAAATCCAAGTTAGGTTCTCTCTTCCATAATGAATATATGTAGCTAAGTATGCTGACTAGATGGAACAGAACAGTCACTTGCTTGTAGCCTGATGTAAGGCCATATATTTAACCCTTGCTAATTTTGCAGAGCTCATTGATGCGAGTGAACATTTTCTGAGTGTGCCCCTTTTATTAGCTTTCTGCAAAATCTGGAACAGTCTAAAGAAAATCAGTGTAGCCTTGTCAGATATGCACAGAAAGTAATGGTCAAGTCCTTGAAATAGTTTACAGTGGCACAAACTGTCCCAGTTTTATATTGTGGGTAAATGTGAAGACAGCTGTTACATTGCTTATTTGTGAAGCTGATGAATAGTCATTGTTTTCCAGTTTGCTATACTGATCAAAGTACAGGCTTCAATCAAATTGTCATCCCTATGAATTTTTGGTAATGACAGTGCATTAATCACCTTTCTGTGCAGGAAATTCCATAAAAAGCTTGGCCAGCAGGCTTGGTTGGTAGCTGCGATCACAGTGACGGAATTCCTAATTGTGCTGAAATATGACCCACATACACTTACACTGCCAATTCCTTTCTACGTCACCCAGTGCTGGATCCTCGGATTTATACTCCTCCTGACTTGGACCATATGGCGTTTCTTTATACGGTAGGTTTTATTCATGAATTTGCAATATATATTTTGTGCGATTTATTAGGTAATGTGATCAATAATTTACCTGCCCATTAGTTTTAAGTAAACGATTTACACACTTAAAACAAAGAAAGAGACTTTAATTTATATAGCAACTTTCACGACCTCCGGACATCCCAAAGTGCTTTACAGCCAATTAAGTACTTTTGCAGTGTTGGAAAATTACTTAAATATGTAGTTAGTTTTACCAGAATCTCCTTGTCAACCTGACTATCTTGCCTGTGGTCTCAAATTCCAGGCATACTTTTCAGTCATGCAAAAGATGATTGTATTTTCTGTTCTGTTCTGACGAAGGGTCATCGACCTGAAACGTTAACTCGGTTTCTTTCTCTACCGATGCTGCCTGACCTGAGTATTTCCAGCATTTTCTGTTTTTATTTTTGTATTTTCTGTGTTCCGTGCTGATGAGGTTTAGATCCGTCATGTTTGTGAAAGCATTAGAGAGTATGTGATTTTCCTTCCATTTGTGTTTTATACTTCATAGGGATGACAGGACATTCTAATTAAATATTTTTCCTTTAGCAATTTTAGTTTGAAGGGAATATTCAATGTGTAGATAGTCCTAACCTCCATCACACAATGATAGCCAAATTGGTACTGGCATTGCCTCCAATCTGCAAAAGGATCAAAACCTAAAAGGAACTCCATGCACCATTAAACCTATTTCTTGTTTACTGAACTAACTTGACTCTGTCCTTGGACCATTTTCTCTTTGTTCCAGTTTCTCCTCTCCTAAAGATGGCAACTCTAGGCTCCGCTTGTCAGCTAAGAGCTCTTAAGTGCCTCGCCCAAGTGACCATTCATCTGCGAGCCTAGACCATGAATGTCAGAAGGCTACTTGATTGGAGGCCATTGCAACAGAGCCCACTCCTCTCCTCACCTGAGGTATCACCGAGTACCAATCAGGAGAAGGAACCCTGTGTGATTTTCCTCTTTAATTTGACATTGAGGCCAATTTTTAGCATCCCAACTGCTGCCCTGGTTGAGATCAAATAATTTAAGAACAAACTAGGAATATAACCTGGGACCTTCTGGCACGACATGATTTAGTGAACAACACAATGTCCTGAGCCATTGAGGGAGCTTTTGTTCCATTTTTAATGCATGTTATAAACAATTCATTCTGTCCTGTGCATAGATATAGATAAATAAATATATTTTCTTTATATTTTGTAGTGCTTGTAAATTTATCTGGCACAAAGGTGTTATATTTGTGCTTCAGATGAATTAACTTCTCCACCCTAACTGTGGGGAGGAGAGAATATTTATACCATATGTGAGATGTGTAGCTGGAATCAAATTTATGAGCATCTCAGAACTTTGAGACAAGCATGTAGAAAGCACCCAAATAGTGTACACGTACTTACAGGGTCATGTCCGAATCAATTCAAAGGGTCCTCTCAGACTGATGAGATCCAAGAAGGGAGATGTAGAAATAATGAAATGCCAGAGTTCCTAAAACAAGTGGTCAGTTTGAAATATTTTGCTGTTAGAACACAGAAGTCCCCAGGAATTGAGTGGGGGACTTTGAGGCATTCACAAGAACGCAAAATCCTTTGACTCCGCACTGAGGCAAAGTTGTGAATGCATCCGCTTCCCTCTCTCAATGTAACATTACTCACCACTGTCCTTACCGCGACCCATCTGCCACTGAATTCTCATCCATGCCTTTGCTTTCAGACTCGACTATTCCAATGCTCTCCCGGCCAGCCTCCCATTCTCTGCTCTCCGTAAGCCACAGCCCATCCAAAACTCGGCTACCAAAGCAACTTGCATTCATATAGCACTTTTAACATCGTAAAACATTGCAATGTGCTTCACAGGAGCGTTATCAAACAAAATTTGGCACTGAACCACATGAGATATTAGGACAGGTGACCAAAAACTTGATCAAAGAGGGAGGTTTTAAGGAGCATCTTAAAGGAGGAGAGAGAGGCGCAGAGGCTCAGGGAGGGAATTCCAGGGCCCACGTAGCTGAAGGCATGGCTGCCAATGGTGGAGCGATTAAAATTATGGATGCGCAAGAGGCCAGAATTGGAGGAAGACAGAAAACTTGGAGGGTTGTCAGGCTGAAGGAGGTTACAGCGATAGAGAGGAATTTGAAAACCTGGATGAGAATTTTAAAATTGAGGCGTTATCGGACTGGAGCCAATGTAGATCGGCGTGAACGAGACTTGGTGCAAGTTAGGATAGCGGCAGCAGAGTTTTGGCTGAGTTCAAGTTTATGGAGGTTGGGAGATGAGAGGCCGGCCAGGAGAACATTGGGGTCTAGAGGTAACAAACGCATGGATGAGGGTTCAGCAGCAGATGAGCTGAGGCGGGGCGGAGAAGGGCTCTGTTACGGAGGTGGAAGTAGGCAGACTCTTTTTTTATTCACCGGTTGTGGGCGTTGCTGGCAGTGCCAGCATTTATTGCCCATCCCTAATTTCCCTTGAGAAGGTGGTGGTGAGCCATCTTCTTGAACTGCTGCAGTCCATATGGTGAAGGCACTCCCACAGTGCTGTTAGGGAGGGAGTTCCCGGATTTTACCCCAGTGACGACGAAGGAACGGAGATATATTTCCAAGTCAGGCTGGTGTGAGACTCGGAGGGGAATTTGCAGGTGGTGGTGCTGGAGCAGATATGTGGTCGGAAACTCATCTTGGGGTCAAATAGGAAACAAAGTTTGCGAACGGCCTGGTTCAGCCTCAGACATTTACATGGGATAGGGATGGAATCGGTGGCTAGGGAGCAGATTTTATGGCGGGGACTGAAGACAATGGCTTCGGTCTTCCCGATATTTAGTTGGAGGAAATTTCTGCTGGTCGTTGGACAAGCAATGTGACAAATCATCAACTGGATTGGTTGAGGTGGTGGTGAGGTAGAGCTGGGTGTCGTCTGCGTATATGTGGAACCTGTCATTGTGTTTTCGGATGATGTTGCTGAGGGGCAACGTGTAGATGAGAAATAGGAGAAGGCCTTGGGACTCTGAGGTAACGATGCAGGAGCCCATGCCCTATCCTGCGCATAGTCCCAGTCACCCACACCCCAGTCCTCACTGACCTACACTTGCTCCCAGTCCCAACACCTCAAATTAAAAAATTTCATCCTGTGTTTAAATCCTTCTATGGCCTCATCCCTCCCACTGAACTCTGTGCACCTTTGACCCCAGGCTTTTGTGCACCTCCTCGTAGCTTTGCCCAATCACTGGTGGAGTTGCCTTCCTGCATTGGGCTCCATGCACTGGAATCCCCTCCCTAAGCTCCCTCACCCCTCCATTTCCCTTTTTCCCCTCGGCGTACCACTTTGACCAAATTTTTGGCCAGCACTCCTAATCTTTCCTCCTTTGGCTCAGTATCTGTCTTTCCTTGTGCCTCTGTAAAGTGCCTTGGAAAGTTTTTCGACGTGAAAGGCACAGTATAGTGCAAGTTGTCACAGTTTTTGCAGCGGCAAATAAGCTTAATGCTCCAAAAACCTGTTGGGTTAAGGGGGCTAATTTGGTAACATTGTCTTGTTCTCTTGATATTGCGATTAGTGCTAGCCTTTCCTCAGTTGAAAGCCTGGAATATGCAGGTTACCGTGACTTTCAAAGGATGCAGACAAGACGAGTTTGCAAAATGCTTTATGTCAAAACAGTGAAAATACTGTTGAGTGGTTATTTGAAGGGTGGATTATTCATGTTGGAGAGGCAGATTCATGAGGTGATTTACCAGAATGATACCGGGGATGAAGAACTTTAGTTTTGTGGAGAGACTAGAGAAGCTGGGAGTGTTCTCCTTGGAGTAGAAATGGTTATGTGGAGATTTTATCGAGGTGTTCACATTGAGGGGGTTTGATAGGGAGCAACTGTTTCCACTGGCAGGAGGGTCAGTAACTGCAGGACACAGATTGAAGATAATTAGCAAAAGAACCAAAGGGGAGATAGAGAAAACAAAATTACACGAGTTATGATCTGGAATGCTCTGCCTGAAAGGGTGGTGGAAACCGATTCAATAGTAACTTTCAAATGGGAATTGGATAAATACTTGGAGGCAAGGCAGGCAAACAGTTGCAGGCAAATGGAGAAAGAGCTGGTGAGTTGGACTAATTGAATAGATCTTTGAGAGAGCTGGCACAAGCCGAATGGCCTCCCATGCTGTAAAATGGTTCTATGTTCTTGGATTATCAGAAATTACTGAATGGTAATTGTGCTCTAAAGAAACCTCTGGCATCAGGAGAACTACCTATTTCCATTCTTGGCAGACGTACCAGTCACTACATTGTTTTTCTAGTCATTTGCTCACAAAATTAAAAATTATTGTAGCACAGATTGGCTCCATTGTGACTTGTGATTGCAGGAACTCTTAATTGCTCTTTAATTCTGACATTTCAATTAAATTGTGAAATTGAAAAAGATTTGTTTACTGATACCTATCCCAGGGGCATGTCTGTTTTTCTAATTGCAATTGCTCCCACCCCCACCCACCCACCTATGTTGAAAGTCAATGTATAGTTATATACATTTCTTAGCTGGTAAACATTCAGGAGTTTAGCAACTGTTGGCTGGAGTAGGTCTTTTTTTTTTCAAACTGATAAATATTTGGACACCTTGAATGCCATGCTGAGGTGTCTGAGTAACGTAATTACGTTGGCAACCCTTACTGAGTTATGTGTGTTGACACAGGTAGATATTTTCAGTAGAATGATTGTCTTTTGGGAACTAAACCAGCCGAAGACATGCAGTTGAAATTGGGATGTCACCGATTGGTAGTATGTTCTAGTGAGGCAGGACAAATTCTATAGAAAAATAGATGGCACGGCTTTTTTGTCATGTTAACTTTTTAAAAATTTGACTTTTACACACGTGCGGTGGCTTTTTGAAACTTCAGTTGGTTTGTGTGGGGGTGGGGGGCCAGGGAATAGTGAATAAAATAGGAGCATTGCCTCACAAAGATTTAGGGTTGGTAAATAGCAGGCCAGTGACCTTTGGCTGCTCTTGCCCTTACTGGCTAGTCACAGTCAAAATTAATATATGGCTAATGTCAATTAAAATGACCACATTTTTATCCATGCCATTGAATTGTTGCTCTATAATTGCTGAATGTCGCATTGTTGCTGTGTGACTACTGAGTGTTTTGCAACCTGACTACTGAATGTTTTGCTACCTGTGATGCAATGCAGCATGACCAGTCACCTGAATCTGAAGCATTATTTCATTCTTTTAAATGTTTCGAATTGAAGTTTGAATATTGATGTTATCTCAACATGTATAGCATCTCAAACAGGTTTGTGTTGTACAAAGAATACAAATGCATACTGTAAGGAACCTACTCTCATGTGCTGAGCAGTGTAAACGGAGCCCTACCCTGTAGTCCAATCTCTTCAATGCATGGAAAGCTCTTGCAATTTATCTTGAAAGCTGACGACCTACAGCATTGTGCTGATAGTTTGCTGTCTTGTGTGTGACCATGGTGTCGTCATACCTTGTTTAATATGCAACCTGGACTTGGCACCATTTGATTGATTTCTTTTTCCCCTGTTTTCAGTGGGATGTGCACGTTCAGTGAGGTAGGTAGTGCGACCTTTTTTATTTCAGCTCCTCCCCTCCTCTTCCCCCCCCCCCCCCCCCCATCATCACCCCCCCATCATCACCACCTCCCCATCACCACATCACCCCCCCCCATCATCACCACCATATCACCCCCCCATCATCACCACCATATCACCCCCCCATCATCACCACCATATCACCCCCCCATCATCACCACCATATCACCCCCCCATCATCACCACCATATCACCCCCCCATCATCACCACCCCATCACCCCCCCCCCCCCCCAATCATCACCACCACCACCCCCCCATCACCACCCCCCCATCATCACCACCACCCCACACCCCACCACCCCCCCCCATTCATCACCACCCCCACCACCCCCCCCCATCACCACACCCCCCCCCCCATCACCCCCCCCCCCATCATCACCACCACCCCACACCCCACCACCACACCCCCCCCCCCCATCACCACCCCCCGCCCCCATCACCACCCCACACCCCTTTCCAAACACTCCATTTTCCACACTTCCACTGGAGGAAATTTGCACAGAGCTGTGTTCACTGAGCTGCTGTTTGTGTGAAGCCGTGAGCTCAGTCTCCATCATTTCCCATCTGTTGTGTTGTAGATGTAGTACTGCATGCCTTGTAACAAAGGGGTGTTGTTATTTTTCACTTCCATAAATGTAATGACTAGTCTTTTTCAGAAGATGTGAATTTTATGATGATTTTGGTATCGAGTGTAAGCTTGAATAGATGATTGGATTTGACTTGCAGAATACGTCTCCCATCTGTAATCTAGGCTATATAGAGGGTATCTGGTCAACTGATGCCACCCAGGTTCATAATTTCAGATGATCCGTCCCTCTTCCAGCCATATGTTTCCATTTGTAAGGAAAGACAGACTTGCATTTACATAGCACCTTTCACAACCACCGGACGTCTCAAAGCGCTTTACAGCCAATGAAGTACTATTTAAAGTGTAGTCACTGTTGTAATGTGGGACATGCGGCAGCCAATTTGCACACAGCAAGCTCCCACAAACAGCAATGTGATACTGACCAGAAAATGTTTTTGGTATGTTGGTTGAGGGATAAATATTGGCCAGGACACCGGGGATAACTCCCCTGCTCCTCTTCGAAATAGTGCCATGGGATCTTTTACGTCCACCTGAGAGAGCAGACGGGGCCTCGGTTTAACGTCTCATCCGAAAGACTGCACCTCCGACAGTGCAGCATTCCCTCAGCACTGCACTGGAGTGTCGGCCTAGATTTATGTGCTCTAGTCCCTGGAGTGGGACTTGAACCCACAACCTTCTGACTCAGGCGAGTGTGCTACCAACTGAGGCACAGCTGACACTGTGGGTAAAAGATGCACATGTGAAATATTGAATCTACATTTGCAAATGTAGGAATCTCATCATTGTCTTGAGACACTTGGAACTGAGGCACAGATACACTTGCAGCTCTGTCTGGAGTCTCGTCTGTGAAATGAACAAAATTTCTCCAGTTACATTGCGTTCCGGGTATTCTCACTTTTGCAAAAGACCATAACTTCGTGCCTATAGCTGGTGTGAATTGGGAGTCTTTTGTTCTCTGGCAACCATTACCAGAGATGTAAGTATTTTAACAACCTTTTCCTTGGTCTACTCCTATTTCTGTGTATTTGAAGTTGGTTGTTGCTACTGTATCCCCCCCCCACCCCGCCACATTGCATTACTTGGCTCAGTGGCAATCATGAATGATACAGTGCTGAATCCAGGCTGCTGTTCTGTTATTTTAACTCCACAAACAACATGTGACACTGGACAGTGTCAGATGGACTCGACAGTGATGATAGGCCAACTTGTATTTTGTTTCTCCTTTTCAAGCTAACAGTGGCAAGAACGTGGTGCCCCTGCATGTTTGGCTGTACATGTGCCTCAAATCTTCCTTTTTAAAAAAAAAAAAAAAATTCACCCGCCAGTATGTCTGCTTGAGCCATGGCAAGTTTCTGTCACTAATTACATTCACTTCTCTCTTTGACTACTTTCAAAAGTTGAATTAGATCATAAAAGACTTTGGTGAATAAGAGCTTTACGAAACTTCCATCTCTGATTTAAGTTTGTTGTACAGCAGGATGGCCAAAACTAACAGATCAGAGGCAACTGAGTATGAAGGGCCGCTCATGTCCTGTGCTGCATGTTTGTTTTTGGTAGTTTATGATCCGATTCTTACCCATTTGTTTTTAATTGTCTGCGTGTGTAGCCTGTGTTCAGTTCATTTATTTGATGAGGTGATAGGAACTTGCAACTAGATAATCGAGAAATAAAAGCTTGGAAGTATTTGTGTTACAAATGTATTGGTAAATCTGCCTTCTACTCGAGGAGCATTTCTTTTTCCCCCAGAGTTAAATATACCCATACCCTTTCTGGAAGTGCTGTCCCATGCACAGCAGTTTGAGGTATTTATTGTAGAAAAAACTTCAGTGTGTGCAATTGCTTGAAAACGTATTCAACCTTTTGTGTATGCTAATTAGAAAATAGCAACAAAATGTGCATGAAATTAGACTTTACGGCAGCTGTTTTAGAATGCTAAAAATTTGCTTTATGGCATGTGGTTTGTAGTCCTTCCCAGTCCACATTGGGTGAGCAAAATAGTTTGCCTTTCTGTACTCCACATGGCTAAAATGTAGGCCATGAATGTTTTTGAAACTCTCACTAATGGTGGCCAAAGTGGATCCAATCTGACTTCTCTTTTTAAAAAAGAAAGCTGCAAATGCCCAGCTGGCCAATCACCATCTGAGAGAAAAACCTTCGAGAACGGTCATGGTGAGGCTGACTTTTATATTGCCAGCAATTTCTGTGCTCTACTGATTTCCTATGATTCACAGCTTTTCTTTTTCTCTCCAACTGCTTTTTTCACTACTTGTCTGTTTAAATACCAGGGAATTCATTTCACTGTTGAAGTAAATGGCATTGAATTGTAATCAAAAGGTGCCACTGACTGAAGTAGATAATATCACATGGTCATCACACTCCAGATATCAAAGTTTGTTACAGATGCCAAACTTTTTTTAAGAACAAGAAAAGCCAGTCATCTACCTCGAGCCAGAAACCTACAAGCACGTTCCAATCTGCAAAGTTCCCTAACCAAACAATTAAACTCTTGACTTGAACCTGTGTGTACTTAACAATTGGACTTTGTAGTCTTAAAAGAACAGTGTTCCCCTTTAGCAGCAGAATTACACATTGTATTCAACATGGCATACCACTCTGTACTTATTCAATAGCATATCATTCATCTTGCCATGAGCAATGCCACAGGAGACTCACTAGTATGGCAATAAATTTTAGTTGGAGCTAGCCAATACTAGCTTTTAACTCTTGCAAGCCAGGCAGCTGAGGCTGTAATTTGGAAAGGCTCCTGGAATGAAGCGTCAAGACGGGAACTGACCACACAAGACAGGAAACCCAAAGCGGCCATTCAGCCCATCAAGCTTCCACGGCCCACCGCAATCACGATGGACTCTCCCAGTGGGGGAGGGAAGAGTTAAATATGAATACTCTCAACTCCCCCTTCAAAGATGGGAGAGTAAAACTCTTCCTACTACCGCTCACAAACATCCCCTCCCAGCAAAGGAACTATTGTAGAGTATTCTACAGAGCACAGTTTAAAAAAAAACAATCTGGAAATAAAAAGCTGGTTCCAGTAAAAGTGACCGTGAAGCTGTCGGATTGTTGGGAAAACTGGCTCACTAATGTCCTTCTGGGAAAGAGACCTGTCATCCTGGTCTGGGCCTATATTTGACTCCAGCCTGATGTAATTGACTCTCAACTACCCACTGAAGTGGCCTTGAGAGCCACTCAGTCAATCAAAACCACTAAAAGGCCCACCACTACCATCTGAGGGCAACTAGGGATGGGTAATAAATGCCTGCCTCACCACATCCCAAGAATTGATTTCTAAAAAAAGAAGAAAAAATTGACATTGCATCATCCCATGTAATAGCCACTTTCATTCTGATTCACCCAGCTCCTTTTTAAACTCAAATCAGTCAGGGCAGAGTTGATTTTAATGACTTAATCATAAGGGGAAGCTTGTACATGAGGGAGAAAGGAATAGAATTGTGTGCTGATAGGGTTAGATCAAGTAAGGTGGGAGGAGGCTCGTGGAGCATAAACACTGGCATGGACCTGTTGGTCTGAATGGCCTGTTCCTGTGCTATATAATTCTGTGTAGTCTTGTTAGTATCCACTCTTGTCAGAAGGGGGTGGGAGAGCTCTAAACGAGGGGAACGCTGTTGTTAATGCTGCTCTGCTGGCACTGTATTTCATATCCATACATCCTCAAGAGGGTGAGGTGACTAAGGACACAGTCCCTTGCAATCACCCTCCTCATTCTTCTCCTCCACTGGGATGTTTGAACAGTATTGACCATCAGTGCTGCTCCAAGGGTCAGTTGAGAGTGAATGTGATTCAAGTGGGTAGGGCGGGCAATCAGTTTTAACTTTACTTTGAGGAAAAGCTTCCCTTTTGGACAGCCTGTCTAACAGCCCAACTGAAGTAGACAAAGTTCTGTTACCTGTTGCCAGTTGTTTGATGCAGAATTCTTCTAGTTCAGAGTCAAATGCTGAATGTTGTGATATACAAGGTACTCTAGAGCAAGCCTTCTTTCCATGTTCTGCATATAATGCTGAATTTGTTGCTAACATTGTGCTGTTATCGCTGGCATCAAATTTGTTCTGTCTCACTGAAGCTGAAAATTATGCACTTAAATTGCCTCCAGCAACTCCCCTCCGAATAGGTGGCCGAGCAGTGGACTAGCTCTCTGAACTCTAGGACAACAGCTAGAGATGCATAGTGTCACAAAAACTATGTTCCCAAACAGCAAACATTGTGAAATTGTTGTGTGCATTTATCATGCAAGTTTGAAAGACACTGAAGCATCACCACTGCAGGCTTGGCTAATCCTACCAGCATAACTGATCTGACATTTCACATACCTCCGTGGTACTGGAACTATTGTAGCAGAAAATTATAGTCATTTTGACTTGTGCAAACTTACGGGATTTCAAATATCTGAGGTAGTCCATAGTTTGAGTTGATGGTGTTAATGGATTGAAGCCTGATCATTCTGGAAGAGCTCCTGGACTAGAAAGAATTGAAACTCTTGTATGTGATGTGACACATTTTTGAATGATATAATTGCCTATATAGCAGTTTTAACACAGTTTTGTTTCCAACAGGAATGTCACGTTGCGATGGAAGGAAACGAGACTGCAAAAACAGGAGAACGCCAGTGAAAAGGAAAAAGTGGGCAATGGCAGTGCAAATCCCTTTATAAAAAGCAAACCTAACGGCAATGATGTCCGACAGAGGAAATGTTGAATGTTACAAAGTGAAAAGACTGACTACTATGCACCAACAAGCCAATTGATGATTTGAGTATTAACTGCATCGCAAGAGCCCAGTTTCTCCATTGGGCATCACCGGTGCTACTTCAATTGTTGGCTGAAGTATATATATTCTAAAAAGGAATCTTAGTTACATTCACTGGGTGTTTAGTTTATGTATTGACTTTGCAGCACTAACAAAATTATCATAATTTCATGAAACTAAACCATGCCAATGTACATCCCTTTGGATGAGTGTTTCCGACACTACTTGCCAACTAATGGTTGCACAGATAGGTTCTAAATACCCATTGGTTCATCCTGAGCTCTCAAATCGCATGCTAACATGGATTACGAACTAATTACTAACTTGGTCATCTCCTGCCAAGGATTTAACTTATTCCTTTAAGGGAATTTTGAAGTGGCCAGCACTGTTGGATCTAGGAGACCATTCAGGCTTCCATGCCTAATATTTAGAAATCAAAGTGCAGAAAATGTTGGTGCATTACCACTCTACCCTAGATCACTTTAGTATGTTTTAGCAACTTGGTGTAATGCTGAATGTTGCTGGTTACATCTAGTGGTAGGATTGCACTGGAACACCAACCTTTTATTTTTATTACAGGCTGTTAAATTTGTCTAGCCTTGGATCCATAAGTGTCCAATTACGCATTTGGATACCTGGCTGCATCTAGCACTGCTGGCCAGTGTTTTGTAAGAAAAGTTCTTCCTTATAACGCATCATGCATTGAGAATTTTGGCAGTTTTTTTTTTAATTAAGTTTTTGCTTTCATGAAATTACGGTATTCAAATCCTTCAGCAATAGTGATCTTGGTTTTGAACTCTTAAAGCCATATCTGACTGTCATTTCCATCCAGGAATTGGAATCACTGATGTTTTTATACTTGGGGTTAATTTATAAAATGATAGTATTACTTGATTTTTTTTTCTTGTATGCTTCATTATGCCATTTTTTAAGCTGGTAAATTTGTCTCTGAATACTGGGTACAAGTTAGGGTGAGAGTATAGTTCGAACAAAGCAAAAAAATGTACAGTGCTAAATATTGAGATTTAAATGATATAGTTAACTAATGCTGTTTTGTGTTTGAAATATTAAGATTGCTGTGTTTTGTCTATAGATTATGTAAGTCATATTTGGTATTATAAGCTAAGATGCCTTGTAAGGGTAGAAGAATATGGTGTAATGAAGTCTGGGACATGCTCACTTTAGAGTAGTGCTTTGTGCACAGGAGATTGCGTCACTTGCTGCATACATGCTGCTGGTGTTTTGTTTCCATGGTGGGTCCAATCAGTTCGAGCTTGAAAACAAAGCATAGGTGCCCAAATTTCATAAGGGATCCCAAGTTAATCACTCTAGAGCAATAGGAATCTATTTTCATTTTTAAAAAATGAATCCTGTTTAGACTACAACATCGCGATCAGCTTGCTACATGAGCACTTTGTAAAATTAATCATCAGGGTATTGGTTTGCTAACTGTATCAGCTCGCATTCAGAGCTGACATCCTTTTAATCATCTCCCTTTACTTCCCTTTTTTTCCCAAAATAAAGTTGACTTTGAGGTAGAGAGTAACACTTCATTGTTGGAAAATAATCCTCTCCCTTAAGGTGCTGCTATCTTCCTTCCCCCACCTGTAAAATAAGCCTATGCCTGAGGTAGTGTTACAAACAGTGTTTTACCCATTCCCTGGCTGGAAAGTAATCCTGTTCCTGAAGTATTGTCCACACCGCCATGATCTAAAGTAAGCCTGCCCCTTAGCTGGTGTTCCCTGCCTTGGTGTAAGGCAAACTGCTCCTGAAGTGATCATAGTGATTTTCTCCCCCACCCCCATCCGACATAAAGTCCCAATAAAGCAGTTATTCATTTCAGATAGCAATACTGCTGTGAAGTAAGCCTTTTCCTGAAGTATTGTACACCTCACTCTGCTATAAAGTTAGCCTGTCCCTGAGGTATTGTACACCTCACTCTGCTGTAAAGTTAGCTTGTCTGGCAGGGATATTATACACCTCGCCCTGCTGTAAAGTTAGCCTGTTCCTGAGGCACACCTCGCCCTGCTGTAAAGTTAGCCTGTTCCTGAGGCACACCTCGCCCTGCTGTAAAGTAAGCCTGTCCCTGAGGCACACCCTGCTGTAAAGTAAGCCTGTCCCTGAGCCTATTTTGCTTTTACAGACTTTGGAATGGTGTGCTAGTAGAACCTGAATGTAACCAACATCAATTCTGATTCTCAGGAAATCCACTTGTTTTTTTCTAAGCTTTTGTGACCGTATTTTCATATCTGTTGAATTGTTAGTGTGCTTGCATTTACTACATGCAGGGGACTTTAGATTTTAGGTTCAGTTAACTTGATTTGTGTTTACGTTAATTCTGAGCACTGAACATTTCTTAGTGGAAAATGTCTTGGCTTTCAATGAGTTGCTAACTGCCCATTATCAAACTGAGTTTGAGATGTGCAAATCCTTCTTCACTATTAAGTGAACTACAAATCTGATTTCTAGTACTAAATTGTCCTTTGCAGCCCTCAAAGAGCTGGTGGGTTTCTTGAGCATGGGAATTTATGAAAATCATATTTTTATGGTTGGGGGTGGGGGGAAATTAGAAATATTTGGGACCATTCTTTCAGATATATAGTGAGATATATATGCTTGGAGATTGTTAAAATCAAGGGAGTTGAAGAGAGTGAAATGGACAGAATGTAACCCTTTGAGGACTGAATGTCCATAGTTTTGAAATCTGCTCATTTTTGAGGATAAAAGTTCTAATTCATTCCAGAAGGGAAATGTCCAGGTTAGTGTTCAAAGTCGGAACACTTTGGATTTCCTATTGGATTAAGCAAAATTAGGAATGTAATTGGATGCATTATTGAGAGTTAAGAGACTGACTTCCTGGAATCAATATTTGTCATTCAACAACAACCACTTACTCCAGCATGGTTTATTGGAACTATGGGCATTGAGTGGATAAAACACCCAGTGCCGCGCCCGCGCTCTCTCTCTCTCTCCATCATTATAAGCCTCTGGAACACTTCTGTCCCCCATTAATCACCCAACGTATGCAATTATGTACACTGGTGTAAAAATGCTGCTGCTGCTGTCCTCAAAAGGTTAACGACCTGCTCTGTCCGAGCCATATTAGTGAGTGAAGCAATACTGAACACGATGTGTGTTACAGGGGATTCAATCATGCCAGAGACTGGACAAAGTGCCTAAATGTAGCCACTATCCCTCTTCTGTTTATCCTTAAGATACACTTTCAATACCGTTAACAGTACATGTACACATCAGTACATCTTAACCATTTACTAAACTTCAATATTAATGGGCTGATTTGATTTATATTGTAACACTAACTATACTTTAAAGGATTTTATTTGAGAGGTACAAAAGGAATCCTGGTCCTTTGTTAATTCTCTCATTGTCTGTTAATTCAAATCTGTCAGATCCTTATTGCTAGTGTATAATCTCTTCGAACCTGGATAGTTTTATGAATATTTTTACATAGTAATGCTCATCTCTCGATCAGTCATGTTTCTAAGGAATTGATTGTGGCAATATGTTCTAAATAAACTGGAAAGTATGAGATTAATATTGCTTCCGTTCCAGCTAATGAAACAAATGGGTTTTTAAAAAGGTATTGGATTTACTTCACAGCTGATTTGATTTTTGTTTCTTGCAAATATTTTAGTCTGTTGACTACTGTACAGCCCGTGTGTGTGTGTGTGTGTGTGTAGGTATTGGTTGTACAGTACAATGTGTTAATACCAGCTGGACTGTACAGCATATGTGTGAATGTACTGGATATACTATATAGCCCTATGTGTGGGAGTTCATATTGGCTGTATTGCAAAGCTCCAGTGCATGTTGCTGGTGGTTGTACTATAAACCCTAACGTGTATGTCACTGTGTACTGTAGAGTCCCCAGTATATGTATGCATTGCTGTTGGTGGCTGTACTGTAAAGCTTCAGTGTACGGCTCAGTGGTAGCACTCACACCTCTGGACCATGGGTTGTGGGTTCAAGCAGTACCTACAAAGACTTTGGCAGATAATCTAGGCTGGCACTTAAGTACAGTAGTGAGTGAGGGAGGTCTGCATTGTCTGTTGAAGGTGCAGTCTTTCAGATGAAATGTTAAACTGAGGCCCCGTCTGCCCCCTCAGATGGACATAAAAGTTCCCATGGCACTATTTGAAGAGCAGAGGACTTCCCTGCCCCTTCTCCCCACTCACTCCCCCACTTCCCCACCCCAGTATTCTGGCCAACATTTATCCCTCAACCAACGCCTAAAATATGACCTGGCCATTTATTTTATTGCTTTTTGTGGGAGCTTGCTGTGCACAAATTGGCTTGCTGTGTTTCAGTAACTATACACCAAAAATACTTAATTGGCTGTAAGTGCTTGGGACATCCTGAGGTTGTAAAAGGTGATATGCATAAGTAAGTCTTTTTATATGTTAACAGTAATATAAAATCCCAGTGTGTGTGTTAGTGTGTAATTTTAAAATCTGTTTGTGTTGACAGTAATGTAATATGGCTTGTTTTAATCGAGGCATATTGTGTTACTGTTGAAGATTAGAAATGGGCGGCTTCCAAGTATGAGACATCACTGAAGCCTTGAACTGCAATCATGAGTTACACTCTGGCTATTCCATTACCAAATGATCAGGGTATTTGTTTCATCAAAGGTTGGTCAGTTTAATGCTTTGGGGTGTGACTGACTTCTGCTGAAACGGGGGTCAACCACTTTGAACCAGTATGTAATCAAAAGCCTATTCATGTTACAATGCCAGGGGGAAGATGAATTGTATTGTCAACTGAAAACATGGTGTGAAATTATGTGCGATGGATTATGTGAAATGGCAGCTCCTTTTTCTGCTAGTCAAGCTTGTCAAACACTCCAGCCAATTGAACCTGTGCATTCTCCTCTGCAGGTTTCAAGATAGATTGAGAATTGTGGAAAAGGTCCACCTGAATTCTAATGCTCACTATGCAGTCTGTGTGTGGTACTTTATCTTAGTGAGGCCTTTACTTCAGCTAATTCCAAATTATTTTTTAAAACATTATTTTATAGCTTGTCACGAGCAGAAACCTACCTTGTTTGAACTATGTGCTTATATTTTTTACACTTTGCATTGCTGAAACTTCAAGAATGTGTTGAGGAATAAGATCCTTCATAAAGCTTTGACCCAACTAAAATTACCCAACTTATTGCTGCTTCTGACTTCTTTCAGGACGGTAATTAATACCTGGTCGTCTCTTTCCTGGCAAGCCCCTCATTCTGTGCACATTGATGTATACAAGTTTGATTTTTGTTTTGACTGAATAAGAATTCAAAACAAAGTTAATGATGTTTATACTTAACCACCTTAAATATTTCAGCTTTGTACTATCAAATTCCTTCCCAGGACTCCAAATGACGGAATGCCTTAACTCCCTTTGGCTTTTAACACCAAATCTTGGCATGATGTATTCACTGCTTCCTGGTTTACCTTGCCTTGTACTATAGTCCTCGGCACTGTCTCAATTTAAAAGCAGTTCCCACATGGAACTGTGACAAGTATGATGAGAGGTCTTTAAGCAGCAGTTCCTCTGACTGATCCTTCAGGTGTTTTTACTGTACCTTTTATGGATTTTAAAGATTCTTTCGGATCATGAAGACTCAGTTCCTCGGTGTCACTACAGCAGGTGTTGCAATTTGGTTAAAAAAAATAACTGCAGTAAATATACTCTGGAAGTAGGCTAAAGAGCAGAGGGATTTTGGAGTACAGGTTCACATGGCATTAAAGGCATGTTAATGCAGTTTTTTTTTTAAATGGCATTTTAGGTTTTATCACCACGAATAGAATATAAAAGCCAAGAGTTAATAATCCTATATAAGGCAGAGTATGTGTACAGTATTGGGCTCCACACTATAGGAAGGATATTGAGGCTTGAGAGTACATCGCAGACTTGAAAAATTAGATCTTTTTCGTTAGAACAACTCAGCTTACAGGGTGTTCTAATAGAAATGTTTAATATTATGAAAGGATAAGGCAGGGTAGATAGAAGCAGAGTCTTTCAATGAGAGGTCACAGATACAAGATAAAATGTAAGATTTACAACAGATGGCCGGTGAAACCTTTAGAGTTGTGAGACAGTGGCATTCACTTCCAAAGTTACTGTATGAGGTAGAACATAACATAAGACGTAGGAGCAGGAGTAGGTCATTTGGCCTCTCAAGTCTGCTCCACCATTCAATAAGATCATGGTTGATCTGATCTTGGCCTCCACTCCACTTCCCTGCCCGCTCCCCATAACCCTTGACTCCCTTACCATTCAAAAATCTGTCTCTCTCCACCTTAAATGTATTCAATGACCCAGCCTCCACAGCTCTGGGGGAGAGAATTCTGTCAAGGTTCAGGTTTTAGATTGGAAAGGTGGATGAAGGGATATGGAAACGAGGTGTGTAAACGTGAATAGGACCTTTCTCACGTAGAAGGTAAACGCCGATACAGACTGCTTGGGCCAAATGGCTTCTTTCTAGTTGTAACCTATCACAAGCTGGGTCCATTGCCATAAAACACTTAAATACAGTGCAGTTCAGACATAGCTCTTGTATTTTTGTTTGAAGACCATTACAGTATGTACTCCATGTGGAGCGAAGTATCTTGTGCATTGCGTTGTGCACATATACACAATCTCTTGCAGTAGATCTCCCATTGTGCATTGCGTTGTGCACATACACAATCTCTTGCAGTAGATCTCCCATTGTGCATTGCGTTGTGCACATACACAATCTCTTGCAGTAGATCTCCCATTGTGCATTGCGTTGTGCACATACACAATCTCTTGCAGTAGATCTCCCATTGTGCATTGCGTTGTGCACATACACACAATCTCTTGCAGTAGATCTCCCATTGTGCATTGCGTTGTGCACATACACACAATCTCTTGCAGTAGATCTCCCATTTTTTTATGGGGCTACTCTGAAACCTCATTCAAAGATTTCTCATTCTTTTTCTCAAGCTATCCTTTTAAAGACTACAGCTGAGTTTTCATTCACCATATTTGGAGATGAAATGCTTGTTTTTCTGCTTTTAGAGCTTTAGCGTGCTACAATAGAAGGATTGAAGGTTTGTGCAAATCCAGACCATTTTTGGTTCTGTGCTAAGCAAAGGAGACCAATTGCAATAACCAGTTAGTTTATCACATTAATCTCGACGTAATTTGTTATGACACAGTAAAAGATTAATGTAGTTATTGCAGCATGGCCATACTGTTTGAGGTAATTATTTCTAGATCTGTAGTTTCTCCTTTGCAGCCTTTAATATCCTGTGGATTCTTTGCATGTTGTGCATTCCTTCTGTTGGCCTATAACCTGCATCAAGATTTGTTAAAATGAGTAAGTACAGTGGAAACTTACTTCGGTAATGTAATCCTTTTAGTAATTCGGTTATCATTTTTCACAGAAAATTCTGAACTTTTGTGGGGGGGGGGTTTTGGTGCTTATTTTCAGCTATTTTCTATTATCACTAAATCTGGAATTTTATTGATCATTTACATTATCTTTAATTTTTTTTTAAAGTGAGTAAAATAAGGAAAATTTAGAAATCATCTTTTCTATCACCCATGGAGTTTACTGATGCAACCATGTAGATGGGAGTTCACTTTAAAATCAGACTGGTGGCCTATGGGAGAGCTCCTGCTGCAAGATGCTGTCTGTTACTTTGCCATTTTCCTTTATTTCTGCATGGTTGTAGTAACGTTATCAAAATAAACACAGACTAACATCTGTGCAGTGGCAGTTTACTGAAAATCAGAAGCCCTCATCTTAATTAGCTGTAGGAGCTGGGATATAAATAGAATATATGAAATGGAATGAAAAAACCATTAAACCCGTTCCTTCCCCATCTCCCCTCAAGATCAAATCAAGCAAACTGCAGAACACGTTAAATCCTACATCCATGGTAGATCCGTTGGTTTCTTTGACATGGCATTTCTCCTGAATCTTGCTATCTGCTCAACATTTTTCTCTACCACTTCTTAATCAGTTCGCTGTATGCACTCATAAGTGACGGTGCAATGCACCATGAAATGTATTGAATCACAAATTGCCAATGGTATTTTAACACATAATTTTAAAAACAAAGTGGACCCTCGGATCATCCGAGAACAGACACGAGCGTGTTCCGATTAGGCTTCAGCTGAGACATCACTGAGCAGCATTGATGCTGCTTTATGGAATATTTTGCAGCCCAGATCACCCTTCCCCAAGGCTGAAATTATTTTGCTGCACTTACCCCAATGTCTGACACTGTTAGCTAAAATTTGATGCATCCGTTTCTCTGTTCTCAAACAGCGGCTTTGCTTACAGAAAATATGGCTAGTCACAAATGTGCGTTTTCAGGAAATGGAAGTTGTGAAAGGATTGGATTCTGGGGGCCATGGAGAGGGGCGAGGGGGGGGGGTGGGGGACGGTATGTCAGCATAAATTTTTTCAGCAGTGCTGTCATGTCTTTTATCATTTTCAAGCTGGGATCAGGCTCACAAAAGTGCCGTGACTTACTTTGGTGTATTGCTATATTACACCAGAACTATGTATAATCGGAGCCGCCTTGAAACAAAATAATAAACAATCCTTAAGGTTTATTTAGCATTTTATTGCTCTTGTGAAGCCTGTAGTTGTTCTTCAAATTGCAAATGTTGCAAGGACACTTGGAAACATTGTGGCGCACCTAGCTAACAACCTCAGAATGGGTTTGTCATGTAATTTGGCATTAGCCACAGTGTAAATGATGTAAGATGCCATTTCTATGGTACCTACTTGAGAACACCTTAAACTTTAATTGAAAGACAATTGCAATCATTCAAGCTTTTGCCTTCTAATTAGGCTTTTCTCTGCAAAAGTGCCAAACACACAGTTGCTTTATAGCTCCAAAACTGATTAATTTGCTACACATAGTGAACAAGTGTCCCTGGACTGTTGCCCCCTCCTCCTCAAACCTTAATCCATTAAGTACAACAGAAAAGCAGTGCATAATCCTTTGACAGTTGATAATTGTTATTGCACCACCTTGGAGTTTTAGACTGCTATTTTAACAGTAAAGGAGCAGGACTGAACAAAATTACATTAAAGATAATGGACAGTCTTGCCCTGTTCAAAGGATACTGGTTTGATCAAAGTGAGCGCTCTAGAAGAATGTGACTGGCACTACAAAATATACAGAGTGCATCACTATATAAACAGGCAAGTAAATTAAGGTTCATATTGTAATCTTGTCCAATAGTTGTTAATTGATGTGAAATATTAAAACACAGCCCTTATACCATCAAAGAACATTATGTAAAAAAGCAAATCCCAGATTTACTTGCACAGGTAGACTTTCATTTTGACAGAATAGGGTAGATTTTCACCATCTCTGCTTTGGCGGTAATGGCAGATGACACGACCTTTATACATGTTCTATAAAGGGCGGGCAATCCGCCCTGCCTGATTTTCATCTCAAAGTGCTTCTCAATGATTTGAAGTGCAATCACTTATTTATGTAGTCAAATATGACACGTATAATTCTGCACAGCAAGATCCCACAAATAGCCCTGAGATTAATGATCAATTTGGTTGGCTGATGGAGGTGTGCTGTGCCGACACCTCGAGAGCTATCTCGGATCTTTAATGAACTTGTGTTTAACATCTCATCTTCAGGATGGAACTCGGCCAACACAGCACTCCCTCAGTACTACACTGGAGTGTCAGCCTAGATTAGGTGCTCAAATCCTACAGTGGGGCGAGCCCACAACATCTGACTCAGGAGAGTGCTACAAGCTGAGCTAAACTGACACTTGGGGTAATCAATAGGTCACTGTTGTGTACATGTTTAAAATGCTGTCAAAGAAATGCACTGTAAGCAAAATTTCTCTTTGATTACCTATTGGTTGGAGGTTGGCTTTGTATGTAAATCTTTGCAGATTGTCAGACAGTTTAATACAAAATAAACCATGTTTAAAAGAAATACTACACTAATTGCTGAGCTAGTGAAAGTTTATTTTCAATTTCATTTTTTTGTGTTTGTATCTAGTTTAGTAATTCAGCTTGCATTCTACATCAGTGAGATTGGACCTTTACTCTTAAAGTTGTCAATGTTCTGCTGGTTTATGTACAAATCATTGCAGTAAGGTAAGACTGTTTTGCTCTTTTCTTTCTCCCCCATTAAAATAAATGCTACAAACTAGTTCCCCTGGAATTAAAATTCAAGTTAAAACATTAAGTTCTTGTGCAGAGCTCTCATTTTCACCACAGATGTTGGCACAGAGCATAGAAAGATGCATGCCAGTGAAACTTCTCCATTATTTTGCTCTGTACTGGAGTGTAATGTAGTCTGCCCTGTTGAAGCTAGTCATCTATGTACTGCATGCCCGTTGCAGCAGTGTCACCTGGACAGTCAGTGACATCTGCTGGTAATGCATTCGGTGGCTGCTTTTTGTAGACTGGAGCTGGAGAACCTATAAGGGGAGGGGGGAGATAAAGTTGTTAATCTATAAAACATTTTCATCTATTTACTGTAGTCACTGTCGTGCAGTATGACACAACTTTGTACAGACAGGAAGATGATACTGGTTTTAAATGAATTAGTTAATATACTCAAAATGGATGGTTTGCCAGGTTAGTGTAGAACTGCTTGCCCACTATAGAAACCATTCAATTCAAATTCATATACATAACTGAACTACATGGCATCAGAGATGCAGCATGTTGGATATATTCTAGATACTGTGGGTAAAATAAATAATGCAATCTGGAATAGTGCACATTGGAACCAGTGTGATCTTATGTCTGCAAGGCCATCCAAACTCAATCAGCATTTGAGGTACATACCAAAAACACAGGGACATCGGTGTTTGCAAAAACAGTTTTTTAGTTCAGTATCCGACAGAGCTGGAGATCAAGTCCAATCTGTTGCGCTTTAGTAGTTTTGAGCAGGGGTGAATTAAGAATCATTTTTAAAGGAAATTTCAAATTATTTTTCTTATTGTATATGAAAAGTAAATCTGCAAACAATTCTGATTCGATGATTTTTTTTTTAAAGCTTTTTTTTTCCTCATTCTGCCTCTGCTGCGATAAGATAAAGGAGCACTAGGCCCCTTCTGCTGCCATGTCAAATTGTTAAATGTTGGCCTTTGACAATGAGTGTCACCTGGCTAGGGAGAGGATGGAAGCAGTGAGTACTGATTCATTCAAATGCAAATTAGATTTCTTTTAGCAAATAACATTTTGGGATACAATATGAGTACTTTGAGATGCAACATATGGTAAGTGCAGCATGACTGGTAGGAACATTTGACTTTGAACCTAAAGTTACCAAAACTCTCCACCACTGGGCTTTCCCTCGCGTCATGTCTGGGTCTGTTGTAGACTAATTGATCGAGAGTGATTACTACAATTAGTCAGCAACTCCATTATCTTGTATCAGGCGACTACCAGGTAGATGGTGAACTAGATGGACCTTGGTCTCTTCGTCTAGCAATTCATATGTTCTTATTATGTCTTCAGGCAACACAATTATATAATGGCATGCTGTTGCTGAATGGCCACTATTGGAAGCTGAATCTTTTATATCGACACCGTTTAGCTGCACATTCTTGGTGAAAATTAGTGGCAAATCAGTAGCCATGTCAGGATCCATGTGATCTAGTAAGAATGACACCAGCTGAGATTACTTCTGTTTGAACTCTACCTTGTCTCAGCTATGTGCAGACTGTAAATGGAGCTCTTGAGTCATGGATACATTAAATATGCCTTGTTTACAGTTCCTCTGAACAGAGTCACTAGTCTGTAATCTGCAGATTTCTGTGTTTTGGTTGATTTCTGACATACCTCTTGAATCCTCCACTTTGAGGTGGCAGTTCACCTTCAAATGAATTTGGCCGGAGCATTGAAATAGCGATGATGGGTGACATTTGAAAATTAACCTTTTTCATTTCAGCTTCTCCTCTTTGAATTTCAGGCAGTCTAGTTTGTGTTTTATTTATGCATGAGCGTGCAGGGAATTGCAGTCCTATGAAGTGAATTATCAACAACTTGTATTTGTATAGAATCTTAACAAAAGTGGTCATTGTTATTGGAGTAGCAACCTGGAGCTCATTGCAAATTCTGGATATTTGTGGAATGGCATCAGAAATAACCAACTGGGTCACTACTGTCCTTCAGGGAATGGACCTCACACACCTTCCTACCTATCTAGCTTACATGCGACTAGTTCCACACCATGTGGTTGACTCTGGGCAACTAGGGCTGGGTAATTAATACTGCCTTGCCAGTGTCGCCTGCATCCCAACAACAAATTGAACATCCCAAGGTGCTTCACAGACCGGCATAAGGAAAACAGTAAGGGGGAGAAGGCTGTTTTTTTTTTTTTTACAAGGCGAGAGGAAGGAGGCTTAAAGGATGAGATAAGGTGGAAGGTAGGACCTGGCAGCCAAAGACTAGACCGCTAGTGGGGGTATGCACAAAAAGGACCATGTCAAAAGAATGGAGTATGTGGGGTGGGGTGGGGGGGAGACACGAGATATAGGGCTGGAAGAAATTGCAAAAATAGGCGAGGGTGCTGGCAAGGCCATGAAGAAATTGAAAGACGGATTTAAAATTTAATTTAGCGAACAGGGAGCCATAATAATGGGTATAGGTGGAAGAAAGATTTGCTTTTATATAGCACATTTCAGGACTTCCTAAAGCGCTTTACAACCAATGAAGTACTTTTTGAAGTGTAGTCATTATAAGGTAGAGGGTGGTGGATAAGTGGTACTTGGTGTGGGCCAGGATGGCTGTAGCAGAAATCTGCACACATTGGAGTGTATGGAGGGTGGCGGAAGGGAGGCCAGCAGGGAGAGGGTTGGAGCAATTGACTCGAGGTGACGAGGCCATGTATGAGGGCTTCAGCATTGAAGAGGCTGAAGCAGGCAATGTTAGAGGTGGAAGTAAGTTGTTTGTGGAGGAGAGGATATAGGGTCTGAAATTATTTTGGGTCGAACAGGACACGCAACAAATTCAGAAGCTACAACCAGACAAAGACGCATGTGAAAGTGATCGCAACACGATGGTGCAATTTGCACTCTGCACAGCACACTCAGGAATCCTGATCTGCCCAAGAACGGGACTTCTGCAGCTGCAGATTGTGCTTGGATACTTTTCAGTTATGATGACCAGTCTTGTCGCTACATGGGACTGCTTCAAAATCCAAAACAATTGAGATGTACACTGCATTTTATAGCTTGTTGGCACGAAGCCAAATAGACACCTGCAGTCATGTTGGACAAGGTGGCTAAGATCCCACAAAGTTGCAATGGCACTGACTGAAGAACATTTAAAATGCCTTGAGGTTGACTGTTATTTACCTTGTGTTACTTGCTGCTGAATTATGTGCTTCCTATCATTCTTAGATTTAACTTGTTAAATCAAGAAGGTCATAAGTAGGTGACACCAAACTTGGGTTTTGAACGTGAAAACTAAGAGGACCTAAGGGAGGTGAGGAGTTTCACAGATTTGGGGTTCAGAGGGGGAAACAAAAGTACGAGAGCGAGATCTGTTTTGCATTTCCACACAGGATGTTGGGAGGAGCATGTGTGTGAGGTATATTTGAAGAGGAATGTTCAGGGGAGCATTAACCATGGCGGTACCAATGAGAGAGGAGAAAGACTGCAACTGAGACACAATAGAGACTAGAGGTGAGCTGCCTATCAGATATCAGCTTTTATGGTATCCTCTTGAGGTAGGTGTTAAGAGCTTCTGCAGATATGAGAGCAATATTGGAGGCCTCTGAGCAGCTCACAAATGGAACTCAGTTCATTACAGAGATTAAAGAAAGGTGAAGGGGAAATAAAGGGTTATGAAAGAGGAAACCGAGCTTCCCGATGGCAGCTTCAGCAGTGAAGGAGATCTGGGTGTATCATTTCTGGTCAGAGAAGGTAGAGAGACCAAGAATATTTGATTTAATAAGCAGTAAGGGTGGAGGCCTTATTTCCCTCTCCCCTCAATCTTCCCTTGTGTTTGAAGTTCCTATTTGAATTGTGGTAATCAAAATGGTTTCTGCAAATTGCAGGACTTTGCTGCTGCTGCTGCCAGTGAACTCCCCTGATCTGTTTCCCTGCTGGTCCCAAGGGCTGGTCTGTTTGGTTCCATTGCCACATGCTCCTGCTGGCCATGTTAGGGCAAGGCCTGGATCCAGGTCTTTCCTCTTATTCCTTGCACAAGATTGTGTTTACCATTTGCAGATACTGTTAAATCAGCCTTACTGCTCTTCTTGCCACCTGCTTCCCCAGTAGATCCCCAGCCATTGTTGCTGGAGCAGGTGTGGTGGGGGGGCAAATTCAGGCAGTACTAGATGGGATAAGTACCAGCGGCTCTTTGCTGTTGCCTTGAGCACTCGGCACAGTAGGTAAAAATGTCAGTCACAATTGTGTGACTATAATAAATGGACAAGAACATAATACAGAAACTATTAAGTATACAAAATAACCCATATGGGAATAGTTTTGCATATAAACTGATCAATTTTAATCACCGACAATATAGGCTACTACTATAGACCAGTTAGCCTGACATCAGTAGTGGGGAAAATGCTAGAATCTATTATTAAGGACATGGTAACAGGGCACTTAGAAAATAATAAGATTGGGCAGTCAACACTGATTTATGAAAGGGAAATCATTTTTGACAAATCTGTTTTTTGAGGTTGTAACTAACAATAGATAAGGGATGTGGTGTATTTGGTTTTTCAGAAGGCATTAGATAAGGTGCTCATGGGATTGGAGGTAATATACTAGCATAGGCTGAGGATTGGTTAACGGACAGAAAACCGAGAGTAGGAATAAATGGGTCATTTTCGGGTTGTCAGGCTGTAGCTAGTGGGGTACCACAAGGATCAGTGCTTGGGCCTCAGCTATTCACAATCTACATCAATGATTTGGATGAGGGGACCAAATGTAATATATCCAAGTTTGCTGATGATACAAAGCTAGATGGGAATGTAAGTTGAGGAGGATGCAAGGAGGCTTCAAGGGGATATAGACAGGCTAAGTGAGTGGGCAAGAACATGGCAAATGGAATATAATGTGGAGAAATGTAAAGTTATCCACTTAGGTAGGAATAACAAAAGCAGAGTATTTTTTAAATGGTGAGAGATTGGGAAATGTTGGTGTTCAGAGGGACCTGGGTGTCCTTGTACACAAATCACTGAAAGTTAACATGCAGGTACAGCAAACAATTAGGAAAGCAAATGGTATGTTGGCCTTTATTACAAGAGGATTTGAGTATAAGAGTAAAGACATCTTACTGCAATTATATAGGGCCCTGGTGAGACCACACCTGGAGTATTGTGTACAGTTTTGGTCGTCTTGCCTAAGGAAGGATATACTTACCATAGAGGGAGTGCAATGAAGGTTCACTAGACTGATTCCAGGGATGGGGGGGGAGGGGGGATTGTCCTATGAGGAGAGATTGAGTAGACTCGGCCTATATTCTCTGGAGTTTAGAAGGAGAGGTGATCTCATTGAAACATACAAAATTCTTACAGGACTTGACCGGGTAGATGCAGGGAGAATGTTTTCCCCTGGCTGGGGAGTCTAGAACCAGGGTCACAGTCTCGGAATAAGGGGGTGGCCATTTAGGACTGAGATGAGAAATTTCTTCACTCAGGGTGGTGAATCTTTGGAATTCTCTATCGCAGAGGGCTGTGGAGGCTCAGTCATCGAGTATATTCAAGACAGAACAATAGATTTTTGGATATTAAGGGAATCAAGGGATATGGGGATAGTGCAGGAAAGTGGAGTTGAGGTAGAAGATCAGCCATGATCTTAGTGAATGGTGGAGCAGGCTCGAGGGGCTGAATGGCCTACTCCTGCTCCTGTTTCTTACGTCTCTTACCCTGTGTGTGTGTGTTTGGGGG
The DNA here is from genome assembly GCF_052327205.1 of Somniosus microcephalus. Lineage (NCBI taxonomy): Eukaryota > Metazoa > Chordata > Chondrichthyes > Squaliformes > Somniosidae > Somniosus > Somniosus microcephalus. The sequence continues at coordinate 33,820,758 of NC_141001.1, read as the reverse complement.
GGGGGGGGGTTCTTATGTTCTAACTATAACAGAAAATTATTGAAAGTCTTGTCACATTCTCTCTCTCTGACTGCATTGGCTGATTGACAAGCTGAGTAAAATGACAGTACCTGTATATGTTGGAGGAGGTCTGTTGCAGTGCAGGTTGTGTTGAGTAAAGGAGTCAATCATCCAGGATAGAACATCACTGCAGTATTTCATCTGCAAACACAGCAAGAACTGAACTTGGGAAATGCAGCTTCCTTATTTAAGTTGTATTTAAAAATGTAAAACAGTGCAACTACCAAAATGAAATTATTAGGAGTATTTCACTTGGGATTTTGATTAAGGAATTGCAACCACAAAACACTTTCAAACTGATGTACTGAATACTAGTCACAGCTCCAGTATGTCCTGGTCAACTTAGTTGATGTCATAGTGGCCACTTAATATAGTTGCCTCTGAATATAGAGCTAGCACCCAATTAGAGCTGGTATATGCTGACTGGCATAATATTGGCTCTGGCATTCTATTCAGTCTAGTGCCAGTACAGAACTGGTATATTATCTGTTGTGGCACAGACTTGGTACAATACCAGTTCCAGCATACAGCAGAACCAGACTTTGTATCAATTTAATACTTTTGCTATACTAGTCAATTGCTTCACTTAATGCTTTTCACATTTTCAAAACAGGTAAATGTTTGATGAGCTTGTGTATTTTTTTTGTTTGTTCAATTAGGTGGGTGACTATCATAGGCAAAATAATTATGCCACTGTGTTGGGGGATTACAAGTAACATTTTCTTCCCGTCTCCCAGTAAGGTCATAACATAAAAAATAAGAGCAGGAGTAGGCCATACGGCCCCTCGAGCCTGCTCCGCCATTCAATAAGATCATGGCTGATCATCGACCTCAACTCCACTTTCCTGCCCGATCTCCATATCCCTTGATTCCCCTAGAGTCCAAAAATCAATCTATCTCAGCCTTAAATATACTCAAAGACTCAGCATCCACAGCCCTCTGGAGCAGAGAATTCCAAAGATTCACAACCCTCCTCATCTCGGTCTTAAATGGCCGACCCCTTATCCTGAGACTATGCCCCCTAGTTCTAGACACTCCAGCCAGGGGAAACAACCTCTGAGCATCTACCCTGTCGATCCCCTTCAGAATCTTGTATGTTTCAATGAGATCACCTCTCATTCTTCTAAACTCCAGAGAGTATAGGCCCATTCTACACAATCTCTCCTCATAGGACAGCCCTCTCATCCCAGGAATCAATCGAGTGAACTTTTGTTGCACCACCTCTAAAGCAAGTATATCCTTCCTTAGATAAGGAGACCAAACCTGTGCACAGTACTCCAGGTGTGGTCTCACCAAGGCCCTGTACAATTGTAGCAAGACTTCCTTACTCTTATACTGCAACCCCCGTGCAATAAAGGCCAGCATGCCATTTGCCTTCCTTATTGCTTGCTGTACTTGCATGCTAGCTTTCTGTGTTTCTTGCACGAGGATACCCAAATCTCTCTGAACACCAATATTTGAAAGTTTCTCACCATTTAAAAAATCTTCTGTTTTTCTATTCTTCCTACCAAAGTTGAATAACCTCACATTTCCCTACATTATACTCCATCTGCCATCTTATTGCCCACTCCCTTAGTCTATCTATATCTCTCTGCAGACTCTGTTCTCCTCACAGCTTACTGTCCCATCTAGCTTTGTATCATCAGCAAACTTGGATACATTACACTCGGTCCCTTCATCTAGGTCATTCATATAGATTGTAAAGCTGACATATTAAAATATTAAAATGACTACAAATAAAGCATTGGAAAGACATACCATTGGTTAGGACAATTTTTGACTTACCCTTGACTCGAGGGTTATGAGGCGTTTTTCCTGTTCTTGAAGCCCGCTCATTGATTTCAATAGTGAATCTACCCTAAAAGGAACAAACAGTGCCATTATAATATTGGATTTGATTTCTGTTATGATTGAGGACACACCATTTGAGTTGAGGCCAGATGTAGTTAGCCCCACACTGGCACCCAGGCCAGTTCAGGGAACGGAACATTCACGTGTCTCTAGCAAGCTGTGTCCTAATGCAGAATAGAGTTTGAACAGATTTCAGATCCTGTAAATCAATTTGAAGATGTAGTGCTTGCCACCTATCTCATTAAAGTTGTTTCCATTTGTCGTCAAACGTTAGTTCAAACTGATCAAATGGTTGGTTGAGCAATGCATTCCCTGTAGGCTATAGAATGTTTTGGAACCTGAAAGTTCAAGTTGCTATGGCAACATATTGATCAAACAGGTATTTATTATTATTAATTGGACGTGCACTCAGATTCACATCAGCTGCACCTTGTTACATGCAGACTGGCATGAGCTGTGGGTATCCATGCTACATGTTCATGTAGCCTTACACGTGCTACAAGGTATGCACACATGCAATAACTTTGCACATTACTCAGATTTTCTTCATTGCACTGGTTCAAAGTTTGTCTTTTCTGTTTTGCCTTTTAACTGTTGAAAATCTAGGTACAGGCTCAGGCCCTTTTGCAGCACGTCACCAAGGTTCAAATGAGGACGACAGAAGGTGAGGCAAATCAGGTAGTATTGGTTGGATGATTTTAAAAGTCTGTAGATTGTAAGAGGAAAGACAAACTGGTAAGGATGTTCCACTATATTGATGTCCTGGGAAAGAATAGGTTACAATAACAAACCTAGATGAATATTAATTTCAACATAATGGCCTGGATGTTGTGGTAAGTATAATGGTGAGGCTGTCAGCGTTCACCATTATTAAAGAGTAAATCGAACAGCAACTTCCGGTGCCCACACGTGCAGTTAAACGTGGAAATCAGGAAGTTGCCGTTTGAGTTGCCCTGCTCCTCCCACGAGCTTCACTACACCGGCACCTTGCCGAGAGATTGTGTATTAAAATACATGAAGGGTGTGAAGTTGCGGCACTTACTTACTAGATACCCACTAAACACGTCAGAAAAAGTTAAGGCTTGCCCATTCAAGGATAAATGAATTTTTAACGGTGTGGTAAGTTTTCATTACTACCAAATTGTGGTAAACCACTGTTATACCTGTCTGTATGTGTATGTGTATTCCACTAGGTACAGGTCTGGACATGCCTCGGCTGACTCCTCCCACTATTACAGGTATATAAGTGACTACCTCCCAGTCCCTTAGTATTCTGGACGGGTCGACCACTCGAGACTAGACCTTCATTCTTTAGTTAATAAAAGCCTGGTTGTTACCCGCTTAACCTCAGTCTTTTGAGTAATTGATGGCGCATCAATTTTATTAACTAAATTTTTTATAATGGAGAAGATCCTCACACCAGCATGCCTGGACCTGGACAGTCGGGAAGCGGACGCTTCCACCAAGTTTGCTCACTGGCTCATGTGCTTCGAGGCATTCCTGACTGCCTCCACTGCGGTCGTAACGGATGCGAACAAACTGTCTGTCCTGATCTCCAAGGTGAACCACCGAGTGTACTCAGTTATCCGGGACGCGACCTCGTACACAGCCGCCCTCCAGCTCCTCAAGACCCAGTACACGCGCCCTGTGAACGAAGTTTACGCCAGGCACCTCCTGGGGAGTCGCAAGCAACAACCTGGGGAATTGACTGAGGAATACCTCCAAGCACTGTCCGTGCTTGGGCCGGGCCTGTGGGTGTAAGGCGGTAACGCCCACTAAGTACACGGAGGAACTGATCCGGGATGCCTTCGTAGCGGGCCACAGGTCCAACTACACCCGACAGCGACTGCTGGAGCAGGGTGACCTCACCCTCGACAAAGCCTCCGAAATCGCACTAACGCTGGACGCAGCCTACTGGGGCATGGATGCCTACTCCTCTGCACCGTGGACGCCGCGGGGAACGACAACCTGGGACACGGTAGGATAGCACCGTGCCGCCACAGCCCAACAACGGCCCAACCACCGCAGCAGTGTCCCAAAGCCAGACAGCAGTATCCCAAGGCCAGAAATGCTACTTCTGTGGCCAGGCCAAACACCCCAGAGCGCGCTGCCCAGCGAAGAATGCGACCTACTCAGGCTGCGGGGAAAAAGGGACACTACGCTAGCGTCTGCAAGGCCAAAGCCACCCCGAACGCCAGCAGCGCCGCGTGTGGGCCGTGCGAGCCGCCATCTTGGGCCCCCAACAGCGCCGCGTGCGGGCCACTACCTTGGGCCTCCCCAGCCATGTGCGAACCACCGCAGCAGCAGCCATCTTGGACGACTCCAGCCACATGGGAATCATGGACGCCGCCATCTTGGACACCAGCCGGGACGCAGCAGGCCGCCAACCCCCCCCCCCCCCCCATCTGATACCCGCAGCGACACACCGACCCCTACGCTGGCCTCTGTTACGCTGGACCAAACGAGACCGCACCAACTAGCTCGGTCCAAAATGGACGTTAAGGTAAACGGCCATGCAATAAACTGCCTTTTTGACTCTGGGAGCACAGAGAGCTTCATCCACCCCGACACGGTGCGGCGTTGCTCTCTCCCAGTCCTGCCTGCGCACCAGCGGATTTCTATGGCCGGCGAGTCCCAGTCAGCGGACATTGGCGGCTACTGCATGGTGACACTAGTAGTAGACGGGACTGTGTTCAATAATTTTAAACTCCTGGTCCTGCCCCAACTTTGCGCTGCCGTTCTACTGGGGTTGGATTTCCAGTGCCACCTCAAAAGCGTCACGATGGCGTACGGTGGCCCCCTCCCCCCACTCACAGTCCGCAGCCAGCAGCCTCCAAATTGCCCGCCGCGCACCAGATGCAACCTCTCCACACTCAGAGTCCCACCCCCCCCCGCTGTTTGCTAACCTCACCCCTGACTGTAAGCCCATCGCCACAAAGAGCAGGCGATACAGTGCCGGGGACAGGGTTTTCATCAAAACTGAAGTGGAGCGGCTCCTGAAGGAGGGGATTATTGAGGGCAGCTCCGGCCCCTGGCGAGCCCAGGTTGTGGTCATTAAGACCGGCGAGAAACAACGCCTGGTCATCGACTACAGCCAAACAATAAACCGCTACACCCTGCTGGACACCTACCCACTCCCCCGCATAGCTGACATGGTCAACCAGATCGCGCAGTACCGCGTCTTTTCGACCATTGACCTGAAATCAGCGTACCACCAGCTCCCCATCCGCCCCGAAGACCGCCAGTATACTGCTTTTGAGGCAAACGGCCGCCTCTATCACTTCCTTAGGGTTCCCTTTGGCGTTACCAACGGGGTCTCCGTCTTCCAAAGGGAGATGGACCGGATGGTCGATCAAAATGCGCTGCAGGCCACTTTCCCTTACCTAGACAATGTGACCATCTGCGGCCATGACTTGCAGGACCATGACGCAAACCTCGAGAAATTCCTCCGCACCGCCCAACTCCTGAACCTGACATATAACAAGGAGAAGTGCATATTTCGCACAGACCGCCTCGCCATCCTTGGCTGTGTTGTGGAACACGGGGTCATCGGTACCGACCCGGACCGGATGCGTCCCCTTATGGAACTCCCACTGCCCCACTGCCTAAAAGCTCTGAAGAGGTGCCTAGGGTTTTTTTCCTACTACGCCCAGTGGGTCCCCTACTATGCAGACAAAGCCCGTCCGCTGATCAAATCCACCTCTTCCCCTGATGGCAGAGGCCCGCTTGGCCTTCCACCGTATCAAGGAGGACATTGCCAAAGCCACCATGCACGCAGTGGACGAATCCATCCCCTTCCAGGTGGAAAGCGATGCGTCCGACTTCGCTCTGGCCGCCACCCTTAATCAGGCGGGGAGACCTGTGGCATTCTTCTCACGAACCCTCCAGGGCCCGGAGACCAGACACTCCGCGGTCGAGAAGGAGGCCCAGGCTATTGTGGAGGCTGTGCGTCATTGGAGGCACTACCTGGCCGGAAAACGATTTACCCTGCTCACTGACCAGCGTTCAGTTGCTTTTATGTTCAACAACAAGCAGAGGGGCAAAATCAAAAATGACAAGATCTTGAGGTGGAGAATCGAACATTCCACCTACAATTACGAGATCTTGTACCGGCCTGGGAAGCTCAATGAACCCCCAGATGCCCTATCGCGTGGCACCTGCGCCAGCGCGCAGATCGATAGGCTGAGGGCCCTCCACAATGACCTCTGCCACCTGGGGGTCACCAGGTTCTTCCACTTCATCAAGGCCCGCAACCTGCCTTACTCCATTGAGGAGGTCAGGACCATGACCAAGAACTGCCAAGTCTGCGCTGAGTGCAAACCGCACTTTTATAGACCAGACAGAGCCCACCTGATAAAAGCCACTCGCCCTTTCGAACGCCTGAGCGTCTATTTTAAAGGGCCTCTCCCCTCCTCCGACCGCAATGTGTACTTCCTCAACATCATTGACGAGTACTCCCGTTTCCCGTTCGCTATCCCCTGCCCGGACATGACCAGTGCCACGGTCATTAAATGTCTGAACAGCCTCTTCACCCTGTTCGGTTTCCCCAGCTATATCCATAGCGACCGGGGCTCATCGTTTATGAGCGACGAACTCCGCCAGTACCTGCTCGCTAGGGGTATAGCCACAAGCAGGACCACCAGTTACAACCCCCGGGGGAACGGACAGGTGGAAAGAGAGAATGCAACAGTTTGGAAGGCCGCCCTACTAGCCTTAAAGTCTAGGGGCCTTCCGACCTCCCGCTGGCAGGAGGTGCTCCCCGATGCGCTCCACTCGATTCGGTCACTGCTCTGCACTGCCACCAATGCCACCCCTCACAAGAAAATGTTTGTCTTCCCAAGGAAGTCCACATCGGGGACAGCGTTACCGCCATGGCTGACGTCCCCAGGGCCGGTACTACTGAGAAGACACGTGAGGACCAATAAAACGGACCCCCTGGTCGAGAGGGTCGACCTCCACGCCAACCCCCAGTACGCTTACATTGCGTACCCGGACGGGCGGGAGGACACAGTCTCCATACGAGACCTCGCACCCTCGGGGACCGCTGTAACCCACTACCCATTACCACCCCCCACGACCCAATATCCAACCCCAGCAGCCGGCTCGCCTTGGACCGTCACCCACGAGGACTACACTCCAGTGCCCCAGCCTACACGGGACGCGACGCCGGAAGCTCCACCACCCCTGCCGTCGCCACGTCGATCACAGCGGCAGACAAGACCTCCGGAGAGACTCCAATACACGAACTTTTAAATACACTTCAACCCGACCGGACTCATTTTTAAACAAGGGGCGAATGTGGTAAACCACTGTTATACCTGTCTGTATGTGTATTCCACTAGGTACAGGTCTGGACATGCCTCAGCTGACTCCTCCCACTATTACAGGTATATAAGTGACTACCTCCCAGTCCCTTAGTATTCTGGACGGGTCGACCACTCGAGACTAGACCTTCATTCTTTAGTTAATAAAAGCCTGGTTGTTACCCGCTTAACCTCAGTCTTTTGAGTAATTGATGGCGCATCACAAATAACCTCTCTGGCACTGAAAATTAACTTAAAAGTCTCGATCCTTCAGATTTTAATTATTGTTGGACATTTTTAAAAACTTGAATTTTTAAAAACTTTTTGTCTCTTAATCCCACCTTTCTTCCCCCTCCCCTCTATTTTGCTTTCAGTACATGATTTATATTGAATTAAATATTCTAACTTGTACTTCCTGATTTAGACTCTGCATGTTTCAGTAAGGATTCTTCAATCTTATTGATTGAAGAGATACGCCGTTGCTTGCCCTGCTGACACAGGTCCCAGATCCCCTGTCGAGGATACTGAAATGGCTCTCTAATTACCGGAAGTTGCTGCGCAAAAGCCCACTAAAAATATGTGGGCAGCTGTAAGCGTAATGAATGGCATGTGCCGTTCATTTGCCGCTGACCACAAAATCCGGACAGATAATGCAGCAAGAAGGAACGAAAGGAAGGTGCGGAGGAGCAATGAGTAATGATGCTACTTAAGCATAGTCAACTTTTCACCTGTGTAAAATAATATTGAACTGTAACAGGCCACTGCTGATTGAAGCTGATTCATGTCAGTGGATTGAGTTGTGGGGAAACACTGCAGAAACTTGGACTCCAGCTTTGAAAGGTTTAAGATAAAGATTGAGAAGAATGTAAGTAAGATAAAGACCGAAGTAATAAATTGGAAAAAAGCTGATTTTAAGGGGATGAGAATGGAACTAGGGAAAATAAACTAAAAATTTACTGACAAACAAAGTAGCCAGCAATGACACATGTAGATGAATAAAGAAATAAGGACAATACTGAAACTGAAGAAAAAGGCATATACTAAGTACATAGAAAACAAAGGAGAGGATGACAAAATGGAATATGAAAAGGTTTGGAAAGAAGTAAAAAAACAAACAATTAGGAAGACAAAGAAACTACAAAATTAAATTATCGAGGAATATAAAAAGAAATAAAGTATTCTACAGACAAAAATAACAAGAAAAATCAGGATAGGGATAGGACTACACATGATAAACTCGCAGGTAATGACAACGAAATGGCAGAAATATTAAATAATTACTTTGCCTTGGTATTTACCAGGCAAACTAACATGGTGAACATGACATAGAAGAGATCAAAAAGGATATAAATACATTAAGATAGAAAGGGGGAGATAATTGATAAACTATAATAAACCTAGATAGGATAAATCCATTGGTTCAGAATGATTGCATCTGCGCATATTTAAAGTGGTTAGGGAAGAGCTAGCAGAGGCACTATTACATATATTTATCAAATCACTAGAAAGAGTGTCCTGCCAGAGGACTGGTGGACAGCTAATATTCAATTTCCCTTTTATATATAGGAATCACAAGCCTAGGAACCTATCGCCCAATTGGCTCATCAGTGATAGAAAAGATACAATAGAAAAACATTAGAAACTAAAAATATAATAGTCAGCATGGATTCCAAAAGGGAAGGTCATGCTTGACCAACCTTATTGAATTATTTGAAGATGTAACAGATAGGGTAGATAAGGGTAATGTAGATGATGTAATATACTTTGATTTCCAAAAAGCCTTTGATAAGATACCACATGGTCTGACGTATGTCACGAGTCTACTATGTGGAGCCGGGGACCAGTAGCAGAATGGATAGCAAGCTGGCTACTAAAGAGAAAACGGAGACACAGGCAAGGTCAAAGGCAGTTACTCAGATCAGCGAATGGTGGGAAGTGATGTTCCACAGGGATCGGTGCTAGAACCACTGTTGTTCATATTTACATAAACGATTTGGACTCGGGAATCGGAAGAACAATTTCAAAATTTGCGGGTGACCCCAAATTGGGGGATTTTAATACAGAAGAGGACTGCGGCAAAATACAGGAAGACATTGAAAAACTTGCAGAATGGGCATGTAATTGGCAAATTAACTCGGTTATAGATAAGTGTGCACTAATACATTTTGGTAGGAAGAATAAGGAGGCCACATAGGGCTTGGAAAATAAATGTCTAAATGCAGTAGAGGAACAGAGGGATCTGGGGGGACAGATACACAGATCATTAAAAGTAGTGATGCAGGTTAATAAGGCCATAAGAAAAGCAAACAAAGCACTGGGGTTCATTTCTATAGGGATAGAATTGAAAAGCAGAGAAGTTATGTTAAATTTGTATAGAACCTTGGTTAGACCACACTTTGGGTACTGTGTACAGTATTATAAAAAGGATAGAGGTACAAAAAAGATTTACTAGAATGATACCAGAGCTAAGGGGTTATATCTATCAGAAATTATTGAACAGGTTGGGGCTCTTTTTTTCCTCTAGAAGAGAGAAGATTGAGGGGTGGCCTGATGGAGGTTTTCAAGGGGTTGCAGTGTTACAGTGCCGGGGATAGGAGCTTCATTAAAAGGGTTTAATGGGGTCGACGTAGAGATGATGTTTCCACTTGCGAGTGAGACCAGAATTAGGAGCCATAATACAAGATAGTTACTATTAAATCCAATAGGGAATTCATCTTTACCCAGAGTGTACTTAGAATGTGAACTTGCTACCACAGGGAGTAGTTGAGGTTAATAGCATAGATGCATTCATGAGGGAGAAAGAAATAGAAGGATATGTTGATGGGGTGAGATGAAGAGGGATGCGAGGAGACTCATGTGGAGCATTAACACCGGCTTGGGCCGAATGGCCTGTTTCTGTGCTGTAAATACTTTGTAAGGCGGATGAAAAGAGACTTTGTCGGGGTGGATCCATCTGTCTAATTTGGCCGCAAATCAGTGGTCTTTCATTCTGGTGTAAGGAACCTCCATTCCTTACCCTGCTCGACTTTTCAGGGTCAGGGGATGGTTCCCTCATTTAAATAAACCTGTAGGATACCTGCACACAATGGGAGTCTGCCAGTTTTAGGCAGTGGTTGCAAATCTTTGAGCCGTCCAGACGGAATTCCAGGGCTGAACCCCCAGGTGAGCCCCATTTGCACTCTTGAAGTGCCCCTTTCACTGGGCATCCTGCTCCAAATAAGACCTCACAGAAACTAGTAGGGAAAGCCAGGACCGGGAACATATGGTTCCTGGCCTTTCTGCTGCGCTTCCAGTGCATGTACGGTGGACCGGAAAGGCTGTAGATTTTCAGTCCCATTATCTCCAAATGCATTATATATGACATTTACTGACTGGATTGCAATATCCCATTTCCAAATACATGAAATATCACATTTCCATTATAAATGTGAACATAAGTTTGGCCCAGAAATTTCGTGCGGAGGGCTGCGATGTGGAAAAATCTGCACTTGGACCGTTGCTGGGCACACGTATCCCAGAGGCGCAGGTAGTTCGCAGCGTCCCTGGGATCACGTGGGCCATGGGGAGCCAATCAGAGAAGGGAATCTCCATTCATAGATTTGACAGGAAGACCCCCAAAACATAGTTAAACTTCAAATAAATTTTTTAAATGACTATAAATTACATAAATTAACTATTTTGAACAAAAATTTTATTTTTTGAAAAAAAAAAGTTAACAGGGTTAAAAATAAACTTACCTTTAAAGTATTTTTTAAATGATAAATCAGTGGAATTTTTTTTTTTTTACTTTTTTCAACTCTTATCCTGGTAAAAGCAGGCCTTGCGCCTGCATTTACCAGGCTCAAGAATTGTAAGTGTTTTCTTGACAGATCGGAAATGTTGGTTTCCAGCGCATGCCTAAAACCGGCATTTCCGTTGACACTACGGGTGAGTACACAGCGCGTACCCACCTGTAGGGACCGGAATTTTTGCCTCTAATTTATAATGGAAGTATAAAAATAAGGCCTGAAGATATGATGAGATAAATTGGGGACTGAATTACATCTGCACACCCTAGCTTAGTTAACCCACCAGCCACATCCCCCTCCCCACCACAAACACACATACTAACCCATGTCATCCGGAGATTACACCTGATCTTGACCCCCCAACGAGACATTGGCTTGCTATATTATATTATAAGGGTCTTGCGTCTAGTACTTCCCTCATACTCCAGATGTCTCCCTTTTGTAATATTGTGCAATGAAGAGAAAGAAAGTCAGTCACTTCACGCTGGGTCCTTCTGACCTCTAGCCAGAAATTCACAAACCGCTAAAACTTCCCTCTAATTGACCTAGAGTTCACAAATTGCTACAAGTTCCTGCATTTGTCTATTTAGACCTGTTCTCCACAAGTAATATGAGCAATGGCCTTAAAGGGACCAGCTTAGTTAAACACACCTTCCTCTTAGCTAAAAATCACAACTGCTCTAGACTCCAGACTGAGAGAGCTAGGCTGTGTGAGATCCATTAGTAATATATTCAGTAATATAGCAATGCCAAGCGTTGAGGTACTTCATAAACCTTGACAATAGAACGAGGCGGCACATGTTCAAACTGACGTATTGCAGTCAGGAAGCTTCTTGATACAAAGAAACATCAAGATTGGACTAGATTCTGGATAGGGTAGCGAAGAACCTTGGACTAATTTAAGAGACTGTTGGATGCTGTCACGAGGGGACTGGATAGATTAGCCAAGCTGGACTGAGTGGCCTTCCTCATTTACCTTGTGATCTTATAACTCTTTCCACCAGGTATCACCAGTCACCTGGCAGAAGAATCTATTTGGGGTAGGATTAATAGTAATGTGTGACTTAAAGAATATTAAATATTAGGGCAAACAGTTTCCAGAGCTGTAAATACTTCAAAAGAAAAAGCCGTAGCAATCTATTTGCACATTATTGGAAGGTTCTTGCTTCCACAATGCTAAGATTTTTTTGACCCTGTTCCCTCCGAGTACTGCGATGGAATTGAGTTCTACCAGTTTTTTTTATTGTTGGAGAGCACATTTTGTTTTAAATTTGTTCCAAGGATGTGGGTGATGCTGGTATGGCTGCATTTACTGTCCATCCTTGAACTGCTGCAGTCTTTGTACAGGAAACTTTGGTTTATCCGGAGGTTGTATGTCCGGAATACTCGATCTAATGGCAAAAATCAGGAGCCGTTTTCTGTAAGTTTTTTTAGATCTCGTTCTTTTTTTTCCCCCCAGTCAGCCACTGCAAGGTCTGTAGCTATAGCAACAGCTTCAGCTACAGACGCTTGCAGCTGCAGCCGACTCTTTAGAAGCTGTTGCTAAGCAACAGTGTTTGTTGTCAGATATGGAGATGAAAACCTCCGTATGCTTCAACATTAACTTTGTATGTCCGGCAGTTTTGATAGATCGGCAACACGCCGGTCCCGTCAGTGCCGGATATCACAAAGTTTCCTGTACTGTTGATGGTCCCGTGATGGTGTTCGATAGGGAGTTCCAAGACCCAGCAATGCTGAAGAAACAGCATTATATATCTAAGCCAGGAAGAGATTGCACTCTCACTGTATGGACACTGCTTCTAGTGTTGAGCCAAGTTTTCATTCTAAATACACTTACTTGGTGGATGTTTTCTTCAATCTTTCGGTGCTGCTTTCTCTCTTCCCCTTTTCCAAACTGGCTAGATAATTCTCTTTCTGCACAGATTCCCAGGTCCTGAGTTTCTGGTCCAAGGCCTCTGGTAAGTGCTTCTCTAGAAGAAATACAAGAAACAATCCCTTTAAAGGGGAGTTCTATAATAATTTCTATGCTAATAGTAACATTCAAACTCCAATTTTCTGTCTAATTTCCATTCTCTTCTCCCCAGGGATTAAAGAGGATGTATGATGCATGTCAGGTGAATTCTTCAAGGGAGAACCAGACCAAATACAACAAGTTGAGAGGGGATGTGAAGATGAAAATACGATTGGCAAAGAGAGAATATGAGAGTAGAATGGCAGTTAACATAAAAGGGAACCCAAAAAAAATAATCTGGCATGTAAACAGTAAGCATGTAGTAAGAGGTTGGGTGGGGCCTATTAGAGACAAAGAAGGTGTTATATGCTTTAGAGGCACAGGGCAAGGCTAGAATACTCAATGAGTACTTTGTATCGGTGTTTACTAAGGAGGTGGATGCTGACAAAATAACGGTAGAAGTGGAAAAGGTAGAAGCAATGGAAGGGGTGAAAATTGGTAGACGGGATGTACTAGAAAGGCTGGGTATGCTTAGAGTGGATAAGTCACCTGGTTCAGATGGCTTACGTCCCATGTTGCTAAGGGAATTGGGGGAGGAGATACAGAAGGGCTTGCCATAATTTTCGAATCTTCCCTAGATGCGGGGTAGGTGCCTGAGGATTCGAAAGTGGCAAATGTGACACTTGTTCGAGAAAGGGTATAAGGACAATCCTAGTAACTACAGGCCAGTCAGTTTAACATCAGTGGTGGGTAAAGTTTTAGAAGCAGTAATCAAGGAAAAAATTAATGGGCACTTAGAGGTTTAAGCTAATTAAGGAGAGCCAACACGGATTTGTAAAAGGCAGATTGTGTTTGACTAATCAAATTGAATTTTTTGATGAAGTAACAGGATTGATGAAGGGAATGCAGTGGATGTTGTCTACATGGATTTTCAGAAGGCATTTGACAAATTACCACATAGGCTGGTTAACAAAATTGAGGCTAATGAAATAGGTGGGTCAGTGGCAGCTTGGATAAGGAATTGGCTTAAGGACAGAAAACAGCGAGTTGTGGTAAATGGTTGTTTTTCAGACTGGAGGATGGTAGACAGTGGTGTTTCCCAAGGGTCAGTGCTGGGGCCACTGCTTTTTTTGAGCTATATATGACCTGGATATTGGAATACAGTAGAATTTCTAAATTTGCAGATGACACCAAACTTGGGGTGTGGCAAACCGTGATGATGATACCAATCAACTGCAACAGGGCATAGAAAGGCTAGCAGAATGGGCAGACATGTGCCAGATGGAATTTAATACAGTGTGAGGTGATGCATTTTGGCAGAAGGAACAGGGAGAGGCTATATACATTTGATGGCACAGTTTAAGAGTGTGCAGGGACAGAGGGACCTGAGAGTTAATGTGCATAGGTCTCTGAAGGTGGCAGGACATATTGAGAGTGGTTAACAAAGCATATGGGATCTTGGGCTTCATAAATAGAGATATTGAGTACAAAAGTGGAGAAGTTATGCTGAACCTTTATAAAGCATTGGTTAGACCACAACTGGAGTATTGCATCCAGTTCTGGTCACCACACTTTAGGAAGGATGTGAAGGCCCTTGAGAGGGTGCAGAGGAGATTTACCAGAATATTTCCAGGGATGGGGGATCTTAGCTACAAGGACAGGTTGGCGAAGCTGGATTTGTTTTCATTAGAGCAAAGGAGGTTGAGGGGTGATTTAATAGAGGTGTACAAGATTATGACTGGTTTGGATGGGCTAGACAGGGAATGGCTGTTCCCACTAGTTGATGGTACAAGGACTAGGGATACAGATTTAAGGTTTTGGGCAAGAGATGCAGGGGGATGTGAGGGAAAACTTTTTTACGCATGTGGTAAACCACTGTTTGTATTCCACTGTGTACATGCCTGGACATGCCTCGGCTGACTCCTCCCACAAGTCCTAGTATAAAGGTGACTGCTCCCCAGCCCTTTGTATTTCTGGACCGGTTGACCACTCGAGGCAGACCTTCATTCTTTTGTTAATAAAAGCCTTTAGTTACTCTCTTAACTCTGTCTTTTATGAGTAATTGATAGCGCATCAATTTTATTAACAAAATTTTTATAATGGAGAAGATCCTCACACCAGCATGCCTGGACTTAGATCATCGGGAGGCGGACTCATCCACCAAGTTTACTCACTGGCTTAAGTGTTTCGAAAAATTCCTGACCGCCTCCGCAGCAATCAAATCGGACGAGGACAAACTGGATGTCCTGACCTCCAAAGTGAACCACCGAGTGTACTCGGTCATCCAAGACGCGACCTCGTACGCGGACGCTATCAAGCTCCTCAAGGACCAGTACACGCGCCCAGTGAACGAAGTGTACGCCAGGCACCTTCTGGGGAGTCGTAAACAACAACCTGGGGAATCGACCGTGGAATACCTTCAGGCACTGTCTGTGCTTGGCCGGGCCTGTGGTTGTAAGGATGTAAAGGCCGCCGTGTACACAGAGGAACTTATCCGGGATGCTTTTGTAGCGGGCCACAGATCCAATTACACCAGACAGCGACTGTTGGAGCAGAGTGACCTCGACCTCAACAAGGCCTCTGAACTCGCACTATCACTGGATGCAGCCTACCGGGGCATGGATGCCTACTCCTCTGCACCGTGGACGCCGCTGGGAATGACAGCCTGGGACACGGTAGGACCGCCTCATAGCGCCGTGCCACACCCCAGCAACGGCCCAACTACCGCAGCAGTGTCCCAAGGCCAGAAATGCTACTTCTGTGGCCAGGCAAAACACCCCAGAGCGCGCTGCCCGGCGAAAAACGCGATCTGCTCGGGCTGCGGGAAGAAGGGACACTACGCTAACGTCTGCAGGGCCAAAGCCACCCCGAACCCCAGCAGCGCCGCATGTGGGCCATGCGGGCCGCCATCTTGGGCCTCCCCGGCCATGTGCAAACCACCGGTACAGCAGCCATTTTGGACGCCTCCAGCCACATGGGGATCATGGACACCGCCATCTTGGACGACAGCCGGAACGCAGCAGGCCCCCAACACCGCCTCATCTGATACCCGCAGCGACACACCGACCCCTACGCTGGCATCCGTTACACTGGACCAAGCGAGACCGCACCAGCTGGCCAGTTCCACAATGGACATTAAGGTAAATGGCCACGATACAATCTGCCTTTTTGACTGGGAGCACGGAGAGCTTCATCCACCCCGACACGGTGCGGCGTTGCTCTCTCCCAGTCCTGCCTGCGCACCAGCGGATTTCTATGGCCTCCGAGTCCCAGTCGGCGGACATCGGCGGCTACTGCGTAGTGACACTCATAGTAGACGGGACCGTGTACGATCATTTTAAACTTCTGGTCCTGCCCGACCTCCTGCTGGGGTTAGATTTTCAGTGCCACCTTAAAAGTGTTACGATGGCGTACAGTGGACCCCTACCCCCACTCACAGTCCGCAGCCAGCAGCTCCCAAATTGCCCGCCGCGCACCAGGTGCAACCTCTCCACACTCAGAGTCACCCCCCCCCCCCCCCCCCCCCAACTGTTTGCTAACCTCACCCCCGACTGTAAGCCCATCGCCACAAAGAGCAGGCGATACAGTGCCGGGGACAGGGTTTTCATTAAAACCGAAGTGGAGCGGCTTCTGAAGGAAGGGATTATTGAGGGCAGCACCAGTCCCTGGCGAGCCCAGGTTGTGGTCGTTAAGACCGGCGAGAAGCAGCGCCTGGTCATCGACTACAGCCAGACAATAAATCGCTACACCCTGCTGGACGCCTACCCACTCCCCCGCATAGCTGATATGGTCAACCAGATCGCGCAGTACCGCGTCTTCTCGACCATTGACCTGAAATCAGCGTACCACCAGCTCCCTATCCGCCCTGAGGACCGCCAGTATACTGCCTTTGAGGCAAACGGCCGCCTCTACCACTTCCTTAGGGTTCCCTTTGGCGTCACCAACGGGGTCTCCGTCTTCCAAAGGGAGATGGACCGGATGGTAGATCAAAATGCGTTGCAGGCCACTTTCCCATATCTGGACAATGTGACCATCTGCGGCCGTGACTTGCAGGACCATGACGCAAACCTCGAAAAATTCCTCCGCACCGCCCAACTCCTGAACCTGACATATAACAAGGAGAAGTGCATATTCCACACAAACCGCCTCGCCATCCTTGTCTGTGTTGTGGAACACGGAGTCATCGGCCCCGACCCCGACCGGATGCGTCCCCTTATGGAACTCCCACTGCCCCACTGCCTCAAGGCGCTGAAGAGGTGCCTAGGGTTTTTCTCCTATTACGCCCAGTGGGTCCCCTACTATGCGGACAAGGCCCATCCGCTGATCAAGTCCACCTCTTTTCCCTTGACAGCAGAGGCCCGCTTAGCCTTCCACCGTATCAAGGAAGACATTGCCAAAGCCACCATGCACGCAGTGGACGAATCCATCCCCTTCCAGGTGGAAAGCGACGCGTCTGACTTTGCCCTGGCCGCTACCCTCAATCAGGCGGGGAGACCCGTGGCCTTCTTTTCATGAACCCTCCAAGGCCCGGAGACCAGACACTCCGCTGTTGAGAAGGAGGCCCAGGCGATTGTGGAGGCTGTGCGTCATTGGAGGCACTACCTGGCCGGAAAACGATTTACCCTGCTCACTGACCAACGTTCAGTTGCTTTCATGTTTAACAACAAGCAGAGGGGCAAAATCAAAAATGACAAGATCTTGAGGTGGAGAATCGAACTTTCCACCTACAATTACGAGATCTTGTACCGGCCCGGGAAGCTCAATGAACCCCCGGATGCGCTATCGCGTGGCACCTGCGCCAGCGCGCAGATCGATAGACTGCGGGCCCTCCACAATGACCTCTGCCACCCGGGGGTCACCAGGTTCTTCCACTTCATCAAGGCCCGCAACCTGCCTTACTCTATTGAGGAGGTCAGGACCATGACCAGGAACTGCCAAGTCTGCGCTGAGTGCAAACCGCACTTTTATAGACCAGACAGGGCCCACCTGATAAAAGCCACTCGCCCCTTCGAGCGCCTGAGCGTTGATTTTAAAGGGCCTCTCCCCTCCTCCGACCGCAATGTGTACTTCCTCAATATTATTGATGAGTACTCCCGTTTCCCGTTCGCCATCCCCTGCCCGGACATGACCAGTGCCACGGTCATTAAATGTCTGAACGACCTCTTCACCCTGTTCGGTTTCCCCAGCTATATCCATAGCGACCGGGGCTCATCGTTTATGAGCGACGAATTCCGTCAGTACCTGCTAACTAGGGGTATTGCCACAAGCAGGACCACCAGTTACAACCCCCGGGGGAACGGACAGGTGGAAAGAGAAAATGCGACAGTTTGGAAGACCGCCCTGCTAGCCTTAAAGTCTAGGGGCCTTCCAACCTCCCGCTGGCAGGATGTGCTCCCCGATGCGCTCCACTCTATTCGGTCACTGCTCTGCACTGCCACTAACGCCACCCCTCATGAGAAAATGTTTGTCTTCCCAAGGAAGTCCACATCGGGGACATCGCTACCGCCATGGCTGACGTCCCCAGGGCCGGTCCTACTGAGAAGGCACGTGAGGACCCATAAAACGGACCCCCTGGTCGAGAGGGTCGACCTCCTCCACGCCAACCCCCAGTATGCTTACATTGCATACCCGGACGGGCGGGAGGACACAGTCTCCATAAGAGACCTTGCACCCTCGGGGGCCGCAGTAACCCACTACCACTCTTTCTCTCTTCCCCCCCCCCCCCCCCCCCCCCCCCCCCCCCCCCCCCCCCCCCCCCTCCCCCCCCTCCCCCCCCCCCCCCCCCCCCCCCCTCCCCCCCCCCCTCCCCCCCCCCCTCCCCCCCCCCCCCCCCCCTCCCCCCCTCCCCCCCCCCCCCCCCCCCTCCCCCCCCCCCTCCCCCCCCCCCCCCCCCTCCCCCCCCCCCTCCCCCCCCCCCCTCCCCCCCCCCCCCCCAACACGATCCGATATCCAGCCCCAGCAGACGGCAGGCCTGGGCCCCGCGACCCGCTCGACATCGACGAGGACGACACGCCTGTGCCACAGCCCACGCAGGACTCAACGCCGGAAGCTCCACTACCCCTGCCGTCGCCACGCCGATCACAGCGCCAGACAAGACCTCCGGAGAGACTCCAATACACTAACTTTTAATACACTTCACCCCGCCGGACTCAATTTTAAACAAGGGGTGAATGTGGTAAACCACTGTTTGTATTCCACTGTGTACATGCCTGGACATGCCTCGGCTGACTCCTCCCAGAAGTCCTAGTATAAAGGTGACTGCTCCCCAGCCCTTTGTATTTCTGGACCGGTCGACCACTCGAGGCAGACCTTCATTCTTTTGTTAATAAAAGCCTTTAGTTACTCTCTTAACTCTGTCTTTTATGAGTAATTGATAGCGCATCAACGCATGATGGTGATGACCTGGAATTCGCTGCCGATGGAAGTGGTGGCACTCAATGTTTTCAAGGGGAGACTGGATAGGCACCCGAGATGATGGACGTGTCGGCCGACCAATGGCAGGAGCGTTGGGGGCGGGGCGGTTGGAGGCAGGTGGTCATGTGATGACCGCCCCAGGAATACGTCCAACCAGAGTTGGCACCTCGTGTGTCAATTGTGTTGTGTTGGTACAATTGACATTACTGTTCGATATACGTCAGCATTTTTTTTTGTTTTTTTTAAGTATAAAAATGTCTTGTTCTCCTGAATTACTTTACTTGGTATCTATTGCCTGGTGCTCAAGCTGTAAACTATTAAAACTTTTACAGACCCCAAGGATCCCATTGCGATCAAATGGCTCAATTTAATGAACATGGCAGAACTGAGCATAAAGGGTCTAATTGATTAATTCACTGGCAGTCTCCCCAATGCAAATCACCAGGCAGTCAGTGAGATCAGAGCCTTTGAGAAAACTATCCAGCCCAGAGTAGCTCAACCGAGATTAACAAGATTACATATTGAGCTGAAACAGCAACTTGCAATTATAAAGCGCCTTTAACATAGTAAAACGCCCCAAGACTCTTCACAGGAGTGTTATCAAACAAAATTTGACACCGAGCCACATGAAGATATTATGCTGGGGACCAAAAGCTTGGTCAAAGAGGTAGGTTTTAAGGAGTGACTTAATAGAGGAGAGGTTTAGGGAGGGAATTCCAGAGCTTCGGGCCCAGGCAGCTGAAGGCACGGCCCGAATGGTTGAGTGATTAAAATCGGGGATGCTCGAGGCCAGAATTGGAGGAGCGCAGAGATCTCGGAGGGTTGTAGGGCTGGAGGACATTACGGAGATAGGGAGGGGCGAGGCTGTGGAGGGATTTGAAAACGAGGATGAGAATTTTAAATTTGAGAGGTTGCCAGACGGGGAGCCAGTGCAGGTCAGCGAGCAGGTTTGCTGCTGGCCTGTATCAAGTGAAAAGACTGTTGGAAGGCAAGAGTCGACATTTGGTGTTGTCTGTGGACAGAGTGAGCAGAGAAAGAGATGCAATATGGAAACTGACTGTTGGTGGGGAAACCAAGAGAGACAACTTTATCTCTTGGGCAACAGTGGTTCTCAAAAGTGGCGGGGGAAGGAAAGTGTCATTAAATTCTAATTCAAACGCTTTGGATTTTGGTAACCAAGATGATTGGCTCAAACAAACTACTTGAACCCAATTCCAGTCAAGAGTTTCGGCAGCAACCTGTCCAAGGGTGAGTGGGCTTCCTACTTCCATCGTGAGAAGGTAGCGATCCTGGGCTTTATAAATAGAGGCATAGAGCACAAAAAGCCAGGAAATTATGCTAATCCTTTATAAAACATGAATTTGGCCCCAGCTGGAGTATTGTGTCCAATTTTGGGCACCACATTTTTGGAAGGACCTGAAGGCTTGGAGAGGGGAAGAGGAGATTTACTGGAATGGTTCCAGGGATGAAGGATTACAGTTACATGGATAGACTGGAGAAGCTGGGGTTGTTCTCCTTAGAGCAAAGAAAGCTAAGAGATTTGTTAGAGGTGTTTAAAATCATGAAGGATTTAGATAGAGTAAATAAAGAGAAACTGTTTCCAGTGGCTGAAGGGTCGATAACCAGAGGGCGCAAATTTAAGGTGATTGGCAAAAGAACCAAAGGCGACATAAGGAAAAACTTTTGACGCAATGGGTGGTTAGGATTTGGAATGCACTGCCCGATAGGGTGGTGGAAACACCCGAGGGGGCAGACAGGGTCTCGGTTTAATATCTCGTCGGAAAGATGGCACCTCCCTCAGTACTGCACATCAGTGTCAGCCTAGATTTATATGCTCAAGTATCTGGAGTGGGTTTTGAACCCACAACCTCCTGACTTAGAGGCGAGTGTGCTACCCACTGAGCCACAGCTGACATGCGTGTTCTAGTTCCTACAGAATATTGCAGAGCGTGGGGGGAAAGAGACCTTCTCATTGGCGGTTATGTTTTGGTTTGATCCAACGTTAGCTGGTTTCTGGAATTGAACCTTGCAGGTGGTTTCAGAAAGTTCTAAAACTTCCGAGAGATCTCCTCCTAAATCGTGAGCACTGACAGAACCTCTTGTTTTATGAACTGTTGAATGCTTTTTTTTTTTGTTTTCAACCCACCCGAATATCTCGGTATTTCATTCCTGATTACTGCTGCAAATGTTTCTGCTTGAAGGCTGTTGTGCCCATCACTGGTTAGTTCTGCCGAATATATACGGAACTAATTGGACAGCTCTTTCAAAGAGCCGGCAAAGGCATGGTGGATCAAATGGCCTCCTCCTGTGTTGAACAATCTTGACCAGTGCTTTTTTTTAATATTAAAAAAAAGTTTTATTTACCTGCTCTCTTTACTTTGCAGAAAAGGCTCCAAGCAGCTATAGCACCTAAATATGCATTTACTGTATTAGTGCTATCTATGTTTTTATTTTATAAAATGGCTGATGGAAAATGTTAAGGGTAGGCATTCCCTCAGTTAGATAGACCTTAGTGAACAGTGCCTGATGATTCAGCAGTTAAAGGCATTATGTGGTGTGGTACTGAGCCATATAGACCAGGAGGTTACAAATTCAATTCCTTGTCTATATTGATTTCAGCCAACTCAATGGTGGGGGGTTTACAATTATCCTCAATGGCCTTGGATTAAGGAAGTAAAAGGGGCCAGAATTCCCATTCCTCACTGTTATCCGGTGATGTTTGCTGGACAGCCATGTGTGTGGGCACCAAATGGGACTCGACCATGATGCCTTTTACCAACTTTCACTGTCTAGAGGGTTGCAGGAGTGGCACTGTGCCTCGACATGAGTCACTGCTTTCTGAAGATGAAAGGAAAAACTATGGGGAAGGAGCTGGATCATATTTATGGCATATCTCATTTCAAAAGCCTGTTTACAGTATTGCTTAATACCATAATGCCACCCCGACTGAACAGCAGATCTGAGGCTTGGCCTGCAACACGTACACTTCTATATCCACTCCTCCCCACCAAAAACAGCAAACTTCTCCGTCCACCTGCACAAATATCCACTGTGGGAAAAGACATCTCACTTCTTCCACTACTTATCAAGATTAAGCCTGTCTCTCGGCAGATTCCACTTAACTCTGAAAGATCTGTTGCTCTTCCATTGGCAGATTGTGGGTCTAAGTATCACTCCTCCACTAAATCTCTCACATACAGCAACGTCTCACTGTAAAAACTGACACTAGGGCAAATTAGGTGGGTATCTTGGTACATGGGTTTTCTTACCTGTAGTACACACACCAACCAGTAGGAGGGCTACTTACCAAAGTGCTCCTGCTTGTGCTGCGGTTCCTTAATAATTCCTCGAATGAAAAGGCTCAAGTGGCTGATGATGATGAAGGGTGGGGCCAGAGCGGGCCGGCTATGGTACTCAACGATCAGATTGTAGCGTTGGAATTTCCAGAATATGTCTGTGTTTCCCTGCACGACCTGGAAGGTATAACTGGAAGGAAAATAGAAAGAAAGGCATTTAAACTGAAATCATCTGCAAAGCTGCACCCAACACAAGAGCTGTGAATTTGCTTGGATTCTGATCCTGGCAGTTACTACAGGATTGCATCCATTAGTGTCCTCCAGCGCTGAACCCTGTCGGAGTTCGCCAGGTCAGTGGGAGGGCACATCATTAGCACGGGGCAGCCATGTGCAAGCACCACATAAGACGCACATCTGGCACCCACTTGCCTCCATACATAGAAACATAGAAGATAGGAGCAGGAGTAGGCCATTCGGCCTGTTCTGCCATTTAGTGAGATCATGGCTGATCATCCAAATTCAGTACCCTGTCCCTGCTTTCTCCCCATATTCCTTGATCCCTTTAGCCTTAAGAAATATATCTAACTCCTTCTTGAATATATTTAATGAATTGGCATCAACTGTCTTGTGTAGTAGAGAATTCCACAAGTTCACCACTCTCTGGGTGAAGAAATTCCTCCTCATCTCAGTCCTAAATGACTTACTCCTTATCCTTAGACTGTGACCCCTGGTTCTGGACTCCCCTGCCAGCGGGAACATCCTTCCTGCATCTAGTCTGTCTAGTCCTGTTAGAATTTTATAAGTTTCAATGAGATCCCCTCTCATTCTTCTAAACTCCAGTGAGTATAAGCCCAATCAACCCAATCTCTCCTCATACGTCATTCCTGCCATCCCAGGTATCAGTCTGGTGAATCTTCGCTGCACTCCCTCCATGGCAAGAACATCCTTCCTCAGATAAGGCGCACAATACTCAAGGTGTGGTCTCACTAAGGCCCTGTACAACTGTAGCAAGACATCTTTGTTCCTGCACTCGAATCCTCTCGCTACGAAGGCCAACATACCATTTGCCTTCTTAACCGCCTGCTGCACCTGCATGCTTGCCTTCAGTGACTGGTGCACAAGGACACCCAGGTCTTGTTGCACTTCCCCTTCTCCCAATCTATTGCCATTCAGATAATCTGCCTTCCTGTTTTTGCCACCAAAGTGGATAACTTCGCATTTATCCACATTATACTGCATCTGCCCAATCACCCACCCTGTCCAAATCATACTGGAGTTTCTTGGCATCCTCCTCACAGCACACACGCCCACCCAGCTTTGTGTCATCTGCAAACTTGGAGATATTACATCTAGTTCCCTCGTCTAGATCATTAATATATATTGTGAATAGCTGGGGTCCTAGCACCGATCCCTGCGGTACCCCACTAGTCACTGCCTGCCACTCAGAAAAAGACCCATTTATTCCAATTCTTTGCTTCCTGTCTGCCAACCAGTTCTCTATCCAAGTCAATACCTTGACCCCAATCCCATGTGCTTTAACTTTACACGCTAATCTCTTATGCGGGACCTTATCGAAAGCCTTCTGAAAGTCCAAATACACCACATCCACTTGTTCTCCCTTATCTATTCTACCAGTTACATCCTCAAGGAATATTGGTGATGAGTGAACAGGACTTGGTTTGAGTTAAGATATGGGCAGCAGAGTTTTGGAAGAGTGCAAGTTTATGTAGGGTGGAAGATGGAAAGCCGGCCAGGAGAGCATTGGAATAGTTAAGTCTGGAGACAAAGGCATGAATGAGGGTTTCAGCAGCAGATGAGCTGAGGCAGGGTCGGAGTCGAGCGATGTCAGGAGTGGGATGGAATACTCATCATGCACCCTGAATGGGTGCAGCTTCATCGACATCCATGAAACTCAACACCATCCCAGGCCCAGAGTAGTTTGCTTGATTGGCCCCTCCAATATCCACTCCCTTCTCTAGCTGTAGTATGCATGATGTACAGGCTGCAATGCAGCAACTCACCACTGTTATTTCACTAGCATCTCCTTTCCCTGAGACCTCTATGACCAAGAAGGACAACAGCACTAATGTTACAGGAACACCATCACCTCCAAGTTCCCCTCCAGGTCATGCATCAGCCTGAGTTGGGCATACATCACCGGTCTATCATCGTTGCTAGGTCAATATCATGCAATTCCCTACCTAACACCATTGTTGGAGCACCATCACCACAAGGACTGCAGTGGGTCAAGGAGAAGGCTCAGCACCACCTTCTCATGGTAACGAGGTATGGGAAATAAATGCAGCCTTAGCCAGCATCACCCACAGCTCGAGATCAAATCAAATAAGAGAGAAAGAGATGTACAGTCAGAAGGGAAAGACAGACAGGAACAAAAGAGAATAGGAAGTGAAGGAGGAAAGACAGAAGAAGAGGACAGGAACAGAAATCAGAAATGAAAGATGAATGTCAATCTAACAAGCAAAGGAAGACAGACTGATCAGCAGAAATGCAGATGTAAATGGTGTGATCCAAGGATTCCAAGAAATTTAATCCCCAAAACCAGGTGGGTTGGGGTCAGGTGGGAGGTTAAAGTTAAAAATCTGAATCCTGACCCCCAGCTCGCCTACTTCCAGGTTTAATGGAGGTGGGACGGGGGGCAAGGCAGCCAACCCATTCACAGTAAAGCGGTTTGGCACATCAAATATAATGAGGCTCCATGCCTCATTTGGAAGTACCATCTTAAATTTAACTCTGGCTGGCCGGATTTCCCAGGCCTTGGGGAACCCGCCAGTTAAAGGAAGGCGAGGAATGCTGGATCCAGGAGGTAAGTGCCTTTCCACTTATCTGCTGGATCCAGCATTCCTACTTCACCAACACCCTGCGATTGGACACCACCCCCGGCCCTTCTGATTTCCCACCAACATCCCACCCCCCGTGCCCCCCACCACACCCCATCCATGAGGCCTCCGGCCTTCTGACAATCCCCGACCCCCCCCCCCCAACCTCCAGCCTCTCGAAAGATCTGCAGCCCCCGACCTCCACTCCAACTGTCTGAATCCCCCGACCCCACCTCCAACAATCCAACCCCCCAATCCCCCGCAACAATCCAACCCCCGACCCCCCCAACAATCCAACCCCCGACCCCCCCCAACAATCCGACCCCCGACCCTCCCTCCAACAATCCAACCCCCGACCCCCCCAACAATCCGACCCCCGACCCCCCCTCCAACAATCCGACCCCCCCAACAATCCGACCCCCGACCCCCCCCAACAATCCGACCCCCCCTCCAACAATCCGACCCCCAACCCCCCTCCAACAATCCAACCCCCGACCCCCCCTCCAACCCCCGACCCCCCTCCAACAATCCCTCCCCCCTCCAATCCAACCCCCTCCCCCCTCCAACAATCCAACCCCCCCCAACAATCCTGCCCCGACCTCCCCCCTCAACGCTCTGCAGCCCCTGACCTCGCCGACGATCCCCGGCCTTCCGACCCCCGACCCCAACAATCTCCGACCCCCGACCCCCCTCCAACAATCCGACCCCAACAATCTCTGACCCCCGACCCCCCTCTAACAATCCAACCCCCGACCCCCCCTCCAACAATCCGACCCCCAACCCCCCCTCCAACAATCCGACCCCCAACCCCCCCTCCAACAATCCAACCCCCGACCCCCCCTCCAACCCCCCCAACAATCCGACCCCCCCCTCCAACAATCCGACCCCCCTCCAACAATCCAACCCCCTCCCCCCTCAACGCTCTGCAGCCCCCGACCTCGCTGACGATCCCCGGCCTTCCGACCCCCCGATCCCTCCCCACCTCCTTCTCTCTGTGGCCTGGTGCCGCACCTCTTCCCGCCCGTCAGCCAGCCAGCCTCGCCTTTGCCTCGGGAAACAGAGAATCAAAACGTTAATCAGCAGGGCCTGAGGGAAACCCATTCTCCCGGGTTTCCCAACCGCTTTCCAGTCTCCCGCCCCCCGCCCCCACTCCCTGTCTGCCTTCAAATTCAAATTCCGGCTATAGAGTTGGATGTACTTAATTGTGATTCCACCTGACTCACAAGTGATTTAGTCAGACATGGCTCATTCACTAGTTGTGCTAAAGGGTGGACACCTCTACCCTATGGGGAACAATTTCCGCAGGGGTTCTCTGTGGTAAACCACTGCTAACTCTGTACATGTCTGTGTGGTAAACCACTGTTAACTCTGTACAGGTCCGGGCATGTCTCCGCAGCTGGCTCCACCCCTAAGCCCGGGTATAAAGGTGACTCACCACCCTTCCCCCGGGAGTTCTTAGGATGGATCCACTAGCAGAGGCATGCTCCAGTTCTTAGTCAATAAAAGCCTACTTCGTATAAGTTCAACTCGTAGTCTTTGGTGTTGTTGATAGTGCATCATTCTCCCATTCTCCCAATCTCCAGCCGTAATTTTGGCAGAAACGCTGATCGTTGACATCGTTCCACCAATCTTCCTAGGAAGTTACGGAACCAGATCGGGAGAAGCCCCATGCAATTTCAGCTGTAAATGTTTTATACATCACCTGAACATGGCGATCAGAAGATTCAACAGCAGTACGTTAGTGACCAGCAGGAAGATGACCAGAAGCACGATGACCAGCCAATTTGCATAACGACTAATGCAGTATGGTAAGTTATCTTCATTTGTCATGTTGCCATCGTTAGTGAAGCAGGATCGATTAACCATCCGAACCTCTAGAATTACATAGAAACCACCTTCAGTACTGTCATGTCCAAAACTAAAATTGGAGTGGATTACGGGAGAGGCAGGCTAAGTTTGCTGCTGACATGAATTCATTGAAAACCTTCCTAATTTATGCTTTGACAACACAAGAAGTAACAATAAAACACAGAATTTCTATTTTTAAAAGCAGATTTCTGCAGCTCAGCACATATTTTAAAATGTTCCGTACAGCCCACTCCAAAACTGGACAATCATAAATCACATGAGGTGGCCATTCGGCCCTTCGTGCCTGTGCCAGCTCTTTGAAAGAGCTATCCAATTACTCCCACTACCCTGCTCTTTCCCTATAGCCCTGTAAATGATTCCTTTTCAACTTTAAATCCAATTCCCGTTTTGAAAGTTACTACAGTTTTAAAGAGTGTGCAGGGACAGAGGACCTGGGAATTAATGTGCATAAGTCCCTGAAGGTGACAGGACATATTGAGAGAGTGGTTAACAAAGCATATGGGATCTTGGGCTTCATAAATAGAGATATTGAGTACAAAAGTAGAGAAGTTATGCTGAACCTTTATAAAGCACTGGTTAGGCCACACCTGGAGTATTGCATCCAGTTCTGGTCACCACACTTTAGGAACGATGTGAAGGCCCTTGAGAGGGTGCAGAGGAGATTTACCAGAATGGTTTCGTGGGTGGGGGATCTTAGCTACAAGGACAGGTTGGAGAAGCTGGATTTGTTTTCATTAGAGCAAAGGAGGTTGAGGGGTGATTTGATAGAGGTGTACAAGATTATGACGGGTTTGGATAGGCTAGACAGAGAAAGGCTGTTCCCACTAGTTGATGGTACAAGGACTAGGGGACACAGATTTAAGGTTTTGGGCAAGAAATACAGGGGGGACGTGAGGAAAAACTTTTTTACGCAGCAAGTGGTGATGACCTGGAATTCGCTGCCTATGGACGTGGTGGAAGCGGAGACACTCAATATTTTCAAGGGGAGACTGGATAGGCACTTGCAGGGCTACAGCGATAGAGCAGGGGAATGGGACTGACTGGATGGCTCTACAGAGAGCCGGCACAGACTTGATGGGCTGAATGGCCTCCTTCTGTGCCGTTATGACTCTCTGATTCTATTGAATCTGCTTCCACCACCCTTTTCAGGCAGTACATTCAGATTAGATATATGGACTTCACTGGGCTATACGGGTACAACTTAAGCTAGTTAGTGTCCTAGGCCCAACCATCTTCAGCTGCTTCATCAATAACCTTTCCGCCAACATAAGGTCAGAAATGGGGATGTTCGCTGATGACTGCACAGTGTTCAGCGCCATTCGCAACTCCACAGATAATGAAGCAATCCATGCCCGCATGCAACAAGACCTGGACAACGTTCAGGCTTGGGCTGATAAGTGGCAGGTAAGATTCACACCACAGAAGTGCCAGGCAATGACTATCTCCAACCAGCAAGAGTCTAACCACATCCCCTTGACATTCAATGGCATTACCATCGCCGAATCCCCCACTATCAACATCCTGTGGGGGTCACCATTAACCAGAAACTTAACTGGACCAGCCACATAAATACTGTGGCAACAAGAGCAGGTCAGAGGCTGGGTATTCTGCGGTGAGTCTCACTTCCTGACTCCCCAAAGCCTTGCCACCATCTACAAGGCACAAGTAAGGAGTGTGATGGAATACTATCCACTTGCCTGGATGACTGCAGCTCCAACAACACTCAAGAAGCTCGACACCATTCAGGACAATGCAGCCCACTTGATTGGTACCCCATCCACCACCGGCATACTGTGGCTGCAGTGTGTACCATCTACAAGATGCACTGCAGCAACTCGCCAAGGCTTCTTCAGCACACCTCCCAAACCCGCAACCTCTTCCACCTAGAAGGACAAGGGCAGCAGGTGCATGGGAACACCACCGCCTCCAAGTTCCCCTCCGAGTCATACACCATCCTGACTTAGAAGTATATTGCCGATCCTTCATCGTCGCTGGGTCAAAATCCTGGAACTCCCTACCTAACAGCACTGTGGGAGTACCATCGCCACATGGACTGCAGCAGTTCAAGAAGGCGGCTCACCACCACCTTCTCAAGGGCAACTAGGGATGGGCAATAAATGCTGGCCTTGCCAGCGATGCCCTGATCCCATAAACAAATTTAAAAAAAACATACCATCTATTTCGTCCAATGGAATCTGGCCAAATATCTGAAGGTAAGGTCTATAGAGAACGTGCCTGAAGATCCAGTCCACGCGAGTCTCGTTGGGATGTTGGAGAGCCTGAGTGGCCACGCCATAAGCAATGAGCCAAACACTCAGGAAAAATAGGAAGAAGAAGACATCTTTCATCTGGTGGAGGAGATAACAAAAGTGAGAGAGCCAAATGTCAGCCTGCCCCTACTCGGCCCTCAACACTATAAATGCTCAAAGATCAGCTAGTAAATACTGAAGATCTTTGGCTCGGGGAGAAGGTCGTGGATCCTGTCAAAGAATTTTCCTGCGAGCTCCCCCATGGTTTGTGCAGCTCAGTGTTATTGGCACTGTGGAACTAAGCCAAACGGACCAGGAAGGTCCCACATTCATTCCCCAATCATTGTTGAATTAACTGACCTCAGTGCAGGTGACGAGAGGGGTGCTAAAATTGACCACAATGCCCCAGACTAAGCAAAGAAAAAAAAAAAATCAAACAGGGTTTCAGCTTCTGATCGCTAGGCAGACTGCTACTGGAAAGTGCATGTGTGAACATCACATGAGAACATGATTGAGCTCAGCTGTGATAACCCACATGTTTGAATAGCCTGTCACACGCATTAAGGTCGATTATCCAATGGGCCAAAGAACTGGTGAAGCCTTTGTCATCAAGTGTGGTGCTTACTGATTTTACAAAATAGTACAAAATCTATTCCTCTCTCTAACTTCGTACACAATTATAAAGAGTTATGGGTGAGGCACCAGATAGCATCTCAGCAAGAGCAGCACCTAGAGGAGAGGAAAGGTCAAAAAGGTTTCTGTTTTTAAAAATCTGCCAGTGAATGCCAGCACTAGTACTAGTGTCTAAATTGTCTGACTGCCTGTCCGACATCCATTAAGACCGCCTATTTGCAACTCTGACATCGCTCGACTCCGCTCCTATCTCAGCTCATCTGCTGCTAAAATACTCATCCTTGCCTTTGTTCCAACGCACTCCTGGCCGGCCTCCCATGTTCCACTGTACATAAACTTAAGGTCATCAAAAACTCTGCTGCCCATGTCCTAACTCGCACCAAGTCCCGTTCACCCATCACCCCTGTGCTAGCTGGTCTACATTGGCTCCCAGTTAAGCAACGACTCGATTTTAAAATTCTCATCCTTGTTTTCAAATCCCTCGATGACCTTGCCCCTCCCTATCTCTGTAATCTCCTCCAGCCCCACAACCCCCCGAGATCTCTGCGCTCCTCCAATTCTGGGCTCTTGAGCATCCCCGATTTTAATTGCTTCACAGTTGGCGGCCGTGCTTTCAGGTGCCGAGGCCCTAGGCTCTGGAATTCCCTCCCTAAACCTCTCTACCTCACTTTCCTTATTTAAGACGCTCCTTAAAACCTACCTCTGACCAAGCTTTTGGTCATCTGCCCCAATATCTCTTTACGTGGCTCAGTGTCAAATTTTGTTTGATAATGCTCCTGTGAAGCACCTTGGGACGTTTTACTATGTTAAAGGTGCTATATAAGTTGTTGTTGTTGTACTTGTATGCAAGGTGTATTCTGTGCATGAACTGTACTGGAGATGTGCCATTTTACAGCTTGATGCAACTATTGGAGCTGCTTGAAAAGATGGCACCCCTTGTCCTCCCTCAAATACCACCTCCTGAGATGGTAGGTATGGAACCTGGCCAGATTCCAGTTCCCAGGTATACCAATCAGCACCAGGATGGAGAGTCAGATCTGGTAGCTGCTCGCCCACTATCTGCTGTGATAAATGGAAACTCGTGGCAGGATAAGTACTTTGGCAGTTTATGCCATCTTTTGTCACTATCTAACGTGAGTTCTGTACTTTTTCTTCAACCCAAACGAACTATCTAAATTGGACAAAACTCAATAACCTCATATGACTTCATTCAAGGCATTTCACCACATTCTTACCCATTGCCAACTGCACCGCCTAATATTCTTCCATCTACTCCCTTCCTCTTGAAGGTACAGGAAACTTTGGTTTATCCGGAGGTTGTATGTCCAGAAACCTCGATCTACCGGCAGAAATCAGGAGCTGTTTTGTTAGGTTTTTTTTCTTCTCGTAACTTTTTTTTCAACAGTCAGGCTCTGCAAAGTCTCTGTAGCTTAGCAACAGCTTCAGAGAGACGCTTCTAAGGTACGGCCGACTGTTTAGAAGCTGTTGCTAAGCAACAGTGTTTGTTGCCAGATACGGAGCTGCAAATCTCCGTATGCTTCAACATTAACGCTGGTTTGTCCGGCAGTTTTGATAGATCGGCAACAGCTCAGTCCCGTTGGTGCCGGATATAACAAAGTTTCCTGTACTGGATTCATGCTTGGGGCACGGTTCCAAAGGTGTGAGCAGTCCTCCAAGTGGCCGTTCTTCATGCGTGAGCCTGGAAAGTGAGTATTGGTGGGCTATTTAACTTTGGGGGGGGGGGTGGGGGCGGGGTGTGGACTAGCATCCGAGCCCAATCCTGCCTTCATTCAACAGTCACACACGTACTTTCCAGCGGAGGTCAAGGAGGCAAATGTTGGCGCTTCTAAACCAGAGGCCATTTTGTGGAGCTACTCCAGCTGAGATCATTTAGCTTAGCCCCAAGCAGAGATCAAGCCTGGGGCTTTCCTGGTCTGGATGGCGTAGTACCACATTATGTTGAATGTACGTACTGCACCTGAGCTCTCATACATCGCTAAATACAATCATTATAAACCCTCAATGAAAAGGAAATGGCAATGTTTTAGTGTTGTGATACCAATTCTGGTTGTAAACTGCTGTCACTGTCACAGACACCTACCATTCGTTCCACAATGATAATCTTCGGTCCCAACTGTTTATGAATGGCAAAGATGTGGATCAGTCTCAGAGCAAACACCATGAAATCGAGGCACAGAGTTGTGCGGCCTGCATTATATGTGACCGATAACATTCTGTAAGAGAAAAGGAACACGTCACTGCTTTGAAAAACACACGCGGACAAATAAAGGCCCACAGGTCGGTAAGGGTGTGGTAAACCACTTTTATCGTTCACTATCGTTACACTATGGTTATCACTGTTTATATCATTACACTATGGTTATCACTGTTTACACTGTTGTATCACTACACAAGGTCACCTCTTGTCACGCTGTTATACCTGGGCTGACCACAGCTGACTCCGCCCATGACTCCGCCTGCTTGCCCAGGTATAAAGGTGGTCGACTGGCTGGTATTCCTCCTTGTTGGACCCGATCACCCACGAGGGTGGGCTCTGTTATTTAGCCAATAAAAACCTATAGTTACTATCTTAACTCGTCGCTTTTCATTGGATGAATTGATAGGTATATCAATTTTATTGGCAAAATTTTGAAATGAGTGGATCGGAGCAGCCAAACGACCAGCCAAACGGCCAGCTACAACAGCCACAGCAGCCGGCCTGGCTGCGAGCCCTCCGACCGCTGTACCTGGATCTAAACCCACAGGCAGCGAACTCAGCCCTCGACTTCAAACACTGGCTGAGCTGTTTCGAATCCTACCTGGGAGAATCCGGCGTGCCTCCGGGATCCAAACTAAGAGTTCTGACCGCCCAAGTGAGCCCTAAAGTATTTGCACTCGTCCAGGACCTTACTACATACGAGGACGCCCTCAACCTGCTGAAAGAGCAGTACCGGAGCCCGGTAAACTCTATGTATGCCAGACATCTCCTAAGATCCCGCTCGCAACAGCCAGGAGAGTCTGTAGATGAATTTTTACGGGCGCTACAAACACTCGGCAGGGACTGTGACTTTAAAGCTGTAACGGCTGCAGAAAATACTGAAGGGAATATCCGCGATGCCTTCGTGAAAGGCCTTCGGTCCGACTACTCACGGCAAAGACTGCTCGAATCAAAGGACTTCGACCTGAATACAACTGCAGCCCTCGCTCGCTCTCTGGAAGTGGCCCATCGGGACCTCGAGGCGTATTCCAGGTACTGTGCTGCGCGACCCTGGGACTCCGGCCCGACCCCAGCCGCAATACCCCTCGCACCGCCGCCTCTGGGACCTACCTCAGCGTCGGCGTCCCAGAACCGATCGGGACCGCCACCCCCGGTACCGGCTGCAACATCGGAGCCCCGCGATCGGGCCGCCGGCTGCTTCTTCTGTGGCCAGGCGAAACACCCGAGGACGCGCTGCCCTGCAAGAAACGCGACTTGCTCCGATTGCCACAAGAAAGGCCACTTCGCTAAGGCCTGCAGGGGGAGAGCCACAGACGCCAACAGTGCCTCATGCGAGTTGTGGGGGCGGCCATCTTTCATCAAGGCCACAGATGCCAGTATCCCCTCGTGTGAGCCGTGGGGGCGGCCATCTTTGATCAAGGCCACCGACGCCAGCAGTGCCTCATGTGAGTTGTGGGGGCGGCCATCTCCTCCGCCATTTTATTCAACCTCGTGGGCGCCACCATTTTGTCCACCACACTTGACCGCCACCTTGCCTCCAGACCCGACCACCGCCTCACCCGCAGACTACAGCAGCTCGCTCAGCCATACACTAGCCTCCGTCACACTGGACCAAGCTCGCCCGCATCACCTGTCCAAGTCCATGATGGACATCAAAGTAAACGGCCACGCCACGACCTGCCTGTTCGACAGCGGAAGCACGGAGAGTTTCATCCATCCAGACACGGTGAGCCACTACTCCCTCACTGTCCGGCCAACGCGCAACCGGATCTCGATGGCGTCGAGGTCCCATTCTACAGACATCAGCGGCTACTGTGTTGTGACCCTGTCGGTTAGGGGCACGGAGTATAAAAATTTTAAACTCCTCGTCCTGCCCCAGCTCTGCGCTGCCGTCCTACTAGGGCTGGACTTCCAATCCCACCTTCAAAGTGTCACTTTGGCATACGGTGGACCCCTCCCCCCACTCACAGTCGACAACCAGCAGCCTTTAAACCGCCCACCGCATACCACCTGCGGCCTATCCACCCTCAAGGTCCCGCCCCCCTCCCTGTTCGCTAACCTCACCCGCGACTGTAAACCCGTCGCCACCAAGAGCAGGCGGTACAGCGCCGGGGACAGAGCTTTTATTAGCTCTGAGGTGCAGCGTCTCCTGAAGGAGGGCATCATCGAGAGGAGCAACAGCCCCTGGCGTGCCCAGGTCGTAGTCGTTAAGACCGGCAATAAAAACCGCCTGGTCATCGACTACAGCCAAACCATAAACCGGTACACCCAGCTGGACGCATGCCCCCTTCCCCGCATATCTGATATGGTCAATCAGATTGCACAGTACCGGGTATTCTCCACCATCGACCTTAAGTCGGCCTATCACCAACTCCCTATCCGCCCTGAGGACCGCCAGTATACCGCCTTCGAGGCGAATGGCCGCCTCTACCACTTCCTTAGGGTTCCCTTCGGCGTCACCAACCGGGTTTCGGTCTTCCAAAGGGAGATGGACCGGATGGTTGACCAGAACGGGCTGCAGGCCACGTTCCCTTATCTAGATAACGTCACCATCTGCGGCCGCGACCGGCAGGACCACGATGTTAATCTGGAGAAATTCCTCCGTACGGCCGAACGGCTGAACCTCACTTACAATAAGGAGAAATGTGTGTTTAACACCTCGCGTCTCGCCATCCTCGGCTGCGTAGTAGAGAACGGGGTCATCGGCCCTGACCCCGAAAGAATGCGCCCCCTCATGGAGCTACCCCTCCCCCACTGTCCAAAGGCGCTGAAGAGAACCCTGGGGCTCTTCGCCTACTATGCCCAATGGGTGCCGAATTATGCGGACAAAGCCAGACCCCTCATGAAGTCCACCTCCTTCCCCCTGACGGCAGAAGCGTGCGCAGCCTTCTCCCTCATAAAGGGAGACATTGCTAAGGCCACGATGCACGCGGTGGATGAGTCTATCCCTTTCCAAGTGGAGAGCGATGCATCCGACTTCGCCCTAGCAGCAACCCTTAACCAGGCGGGGAGACCTGTGGCCTTCTTCTCAAGGACCCTCCAGGGCCCTGAGATCCGACACTCTTCGGTCGAGAAGGAGGCCCAGGCGATCGTGGAGGCAGTACGACGCTGGAGGCATTACCTGGCAGGCAAACGATTTACCCTCCTCACCGACCAGCGTTCGGTCGCTTTTATGTTTAATAACAAGCTGAGGGGCAAAATCAAGAATGACAAGATCTTGAGGTGGAGAATCGAGCTCTCCACCTATGATTATGATATCTTGTACCGGCCTGGTAAACTGAACGAACCCCCAGATGCTCTATCACGAAGTACATGCGCCAACGCGCAAATTGATAGACTGCAGACCCTCCACAACGACCTCTGCCACCCCGGGGTCACCAGACTTTACCACTTCATTAAGGCCCGCAACCTGCCCTACTCCATCGAGGAGGTCAGGACCATGACCAGGAACTGCCAAACCTGCGCCGAATGCAAACCGCATTTCTTTAGGCTGGACAGAGCAAGCCTGATCAAGGCCACCCGCCCCTTCGAGCGCTTGAGCATCGATTTTAAGGGGCCCCTCCCGTCCTCTGACCGTAATGTGTACTTCGTCAACATCATTGATGAGTACTCCCGTTTCCCCTTTGCCTTCCCCTGCCCAGACATGACCAGTACCACGGTCATCAAATGCCTGAACGACCTCTTCGCCTTGTTCGGGTTCCCGAACTATATACATAGCGACCGGGGCTCATCCTTCATGAGCGAGGAACTTCGCCAGTTCCTACTAGCGAGAGGCATTGCTGCAAGCAGGACCACCAGCTACAACCCCCGAGGGAACGGCCAGGTGGAAAGAGCGAACGCGACTGTCTGGAAGGCCGTTCTCTTAGCCTTAAAGTCTAAGGGCCTGCCAACCTCTCGCTGGCAGGAAGTCCTCCCGGCAGCGCTGCATTCCATCCGGTCACTGCTTTGCACGGCCATTAACGCCACCCCCCATGAACGAATGTTTGTTTTCCCCAGGAAGTCGACTACGGGAACCTCGCTACCAACATGGCTGACTTCTCCGGGGCCCGTCTTGCTGCGAAAGCACGTGAGGGCCCATAAAACGGACCCCCTGGTCGAGAGGGTGGACCTCCTGCACGCCAACCCCCAGTACGCCTATGTGGCATACCCAGACGGGCGGGAGGACACAGTCTCCTTACGAGACCTTGCACCCTCGGGCACCCCTGAGACACCACCGTTACCCCCCACCGCCCCCCCAAATCCACCCCAGGTAGACGGCATGCCGGAACCCCACGAGCCTTCGCCGACCACGCAGACACCAGCATTAACATCGGATACTGCATCACCGCCGCCGCGCCGATCAGAGAGACTTACGAGGCCTCCGGACAGACTGACATACCCGAACTGGTAGTACACTTCACCCTGCCGGACTCAAATCTAAACAAGGGGTGAATGTGGTAAACCACTTTTATCGTTCACTATCGTTACACTATGGTTATCACTGTTTATATCGTTACACTATGGTTATCACTGTTTACACTGTTGTATCACTACACAAGGTCACCTCTTGTCACGCTGTTATACCTGGGCTGACCACAGCTGACTTCGCCCATGACTCCGCCTGCTTGCACAGGTATAAAGGTGGTCGACTGGCTGGTATTCCTCCTTGTTGGACCCGATCACCCACGAGGGTGGGCTCTGTTATTTAGCCAATAAAAACCTATAGTTACTATCTTAACTCGTCGCTTTTCATTGGATGAATTGATAGGTATATCAAAGGGGTAGAGACGCAGTATGAAAAAAATACAGATAAATAGCTTCTGTTTGCATTGGCCCACCAGTTAATTCATTTTCAGCTTGCCAGGAGGGTGGCCACGCTGGGTGAAATGATTTGAAAGATTTAGGTTTGCTTTGAATTTAGCTTAGAAAGAATCAGTTTAACATGTTGATGAATTCGATGGCCAAGGAAGCTGAAGATATTTATGCCCTTTTAATCTCTGAGAATGAATGGAAAAATGATAAAATAGTACTGGCTAGACTAGGAAAGCATTTGCGGTAGATTTTTTAAATACAACCAAAGAATTCAGGAAAACAGGTTTCCCATAGACAGTTTTACTACAATAAATAAAAACAGAAAATGCTGGGAATATTCAGCAGGCCAGGCAGCATCTGTGGGGAGAGAAACAGAGTTAACGTTTCAGGTCGATGACCTTTCGTCAGAACTGGAAAAGGTCAGAGATGTAACAGGTTTTAAGCAAGTGCAGGGGCAGCGAAAGGATAAAGGAAGGTCTGTGATAGGATGGAGGGCAGGAGAGATTAAATGACAAAAGATATGATAGTACAAAGCAAAAGGAGATGGTAATGGGACAAGTAAAGGAAAAAAAAGGTGAGTCTAGAAGAGGTGTAAATGGGAATGGCGGAATCATCAACAGCTGCCATGTGAAAACACAGGGGCAGAGGTTATGGTCTGAAATTGCTGAACTCAATGTTGAGTCCAGAAGGCTGTAAAGTGCCTAATCAAAAGATGAGGTGCCGTTCCTCGAGCTTGCGCTGAGCTTCGCTGGAACAGTGTAAGAGGCCGAGGACAGAGAGGTCAGAGTTGGAGTGGAGTGGAGAATTAAAGTGACAGGCAACCGGAAGCTCGGAGTCATGCTTATGGACTGAACGGAGGTGTTCCGCAAAGGGGTCACCCAATCTGCATTTGGGCTTCCCAATGTAGAGAAGACCACATTATGAGCAGCAAATACAGTATACTAGATTGCAAGAAGCACAAGTAAATCGCTGTTTCACCTGGAAGGAGTGTTTGGGGCCCTGGACAGTGGGAAGGGAGGGGGTAAAAGGGCAGGTGTTGCATCTCCTGCGCTGTAGATTTACTGTAGTTTTACTACAGTTCTATAGTTTTATGACGGTGCATGACAAACTTATTTGTGATTGTATGTAGTGGTGGTATAAAATGAGAAAGTACCGTTGGACTTCAAATGAACTGTGAATCCAGCATGAACTCGTGAAGCAAAGCAAATCAATTAACAAAACGTAACCAAGCAGCAGTGGGGGTGGGCAAATACAGATCGATGGAAAAGGGGGCAAGATCCTGACAGACTGGGGAAAAAATATCCCAGAGAATTATAGAGACTTCGAGAAGGTACAGGAGAAACAGAGCAACATGTGTGGGACGTGGGAGATTCGTAATACATCACACACACTTCTACCCGACTAAAAAGTGCTGTAATCATTAGTGAATGACATCTCCAGGGGTGCATTGCAAAGAAAAGGTGACTGTTCGCATTTCAGTGGAGGAAAAATACAATGGGGATGAAATTGGTCTTGGGCGGTAGTGAATTAGCAGCCCGCTTTATACCCTGCACAATTTTCTTTTCCAATGATGCCAATGTACTTTTCTGGGCATAATAGAAAAGGAGGAAGCCCAATGGACAGTCTCAGTTGACTTTAAAATGGGCAGGGGGACAGGGGCAGATAGCCCTGCAATAGCCAATTCCCGGTATAATGACAAGGAGGTGGGACCACTCAGACAGCCAAATAAAATTCTGAATCAACCATACAATGCTCCAGATGTACATGGTAGTTGTGAGGTTTCCTGTCCTTAGGAAAAAGAAGTGCAGCAAGCATTGTATGTAGTACAAGAACGTGGCATGAACTCATATCCTACTGTACAAGCTCTTGGATTGTTATCCTGTGTGCAAACAATAAAAATAGACATGGATTTTCCAAAGGCCTGGATAAATGTTCAGGTGAATATCACTCAAGCTGATGCAAGCCTTTTTCTTTATCCTAGACAAATTGCTATTGTACTGTTGCTGAAATTGCAAGAAGAGTTGACCAGGATGGGGTCAATGGGTGCAATATTAAGAGCTGAAGAACATAAAGGCTGGTGCACAGGAATAGTCATAGTCCCAAATTCAACGGTTCGAATTTGTGTTGACTTGGTCAAGTTAAATGAGAGCATATGCCAGGAAAAGCGTATGATGCCCTCAGTTGCACAGCTGGGGAAGGTCAAATGTTTTACCCTCGCCATTTCAATCGGCTTTAACATAGCATTTCCAGAAGAATATATTAGTGCTCCTAGAAGTGGCAGATGGATGGCGTTCTAGTACTTAGAGAGAGACTGGTCAAAGTCCGGGATGCAAGGGGGAAGGAATTATAAATTGTGGATTCTACAGAATCAAATTTCTGGGACATGTGACAACATTCCACAGGAGATAAAGTGAGCCCACCAGAGAGATTTAGGTGTCCTAGTACAAGAAACACGGAGAGTTAGTATGCAGGTACAGCAAGCAATTAGGAAGGCAAATGGCACATTGGCCTTTATTGCTCGAGGGTTGGAGTACAAGAGTGAGGAAGTCTTGCTACAATTGTACAGGGCTCTGGTGAGACCACACCTGTGCACAGTTTTGGTCTCCTTTATCTAAGGAAGGATATACTTGCGTGGTCCAATGAAAATTCACTAGATTGATTTCCTGGGATGAGAGGGTTGTCCTATGAGGAGAGATTGTGTAGAATGGGCCTATACTCTCAGGAATTTAGAAGAATGAGAGGTGATCTCATTGAAACATGTAAGATTCTGAGTGGAATTGACAGGGTAGATGCTGAGAGGTTGTTTCCCCTGGCTGGAGAGTCTAAAACTAGGGGGCATAGTCTCAGGATAAGGGGTCGGCCTTTTAAGACTGAGATGAGGAGGAATTTCTTCACTCAGAAGGTTGTGAATCTTTGGAATTCTCTGCTCCAGAGGGCTGTGAATGCTGAGTCATTGAGAATATTGAAGGCTGAGATAGAAAGATTTTTGGACTCTAGGGGAATCAAGGGATATGGGGATGGGACAGGAAAGTGGAGTTGAGGTTGAAGATCAGCCATGATCTTATTGAATGGTAGAGCAGGCTCAAAGGGCCAAATGGCCTACTTCTGCTCCTAATTCTTGCGTTCTTATGATGTCTCCACCCATAAGTATCAATGAGATTCAACACTTCCTGGAATAGTTTTGGACATTTTCTCCACACGGCAAAGAAAACTATACCTTGGAGGGTCCTCCTGTGGAAAAAGTATCTCACCCACACTAATATCACATGGTCTTGAAGAAGATACCTACCTCATGCCCGTCAAGTACAACAAATGGAAGATACACCCAAATAGAGAAAGAAACTTGCTAATTTTTGGGGTGTGAGAGACCTTACTGGACAATCTTTCCATATCAAGACCAACCATCAATACTTCTACTGGGTCATAAAAATATTAATGAATTGCCACCTAGAATACAAAGTTTTCATCTATGTGGGATTTTTGTTTATATTTTCTCAGGGAAAAACACGCCATCAGCAGATACTTTGCACAAGCTTGAATATTGGGGGCGGGTAGGAGCAGACTGAAGCTTCCAAACGGAGACAAATTCATATGTGGGTACCATTTTGCAAATACAGCAAATCAGCGACAGGAGTTAAGGAACAAGCTTCAGGAAGATCAGATCTGTAGGCTGATCGTAGAATAATATACTGTATACAGGAGAAGACAGAAAATCAAAGCTGGAGAGCACAATGCTACCATATTGGACCATAGCAGGGGAATGAGGTGTCAAGATGGACTATTAAAACAAAACCTGTCTGATGACCAGTTTAGGTGGACTGCATCACAACAGTGGCTACACTTCAAAAGTACTTTAATTGGCTGTAAAGTGCTTCGAGACGTAGTGAGGTCGTGAAAGGTGCGATAGAAATATAAGCTCTTTCTTTCTTGTCAACAAGTGAAAGACTCGCAGCCCACCCGGGAGACAGAAAAAATTAATCTGATTACCAAGCTACGATCCTCCCAGATTTACATTCTATTTTGTGTGCATATCAGTAAAGGGGGGGGGGGGGGGGGAGTTGAATACCAGACAGGTTGTGTTCTGTTTGAAGGTGGTGAATGACCTGGGATTGGCACCTGAGCAGCTGCTGTGCTACCTGTGAAATCTAGCTTGATTGATGGTCTGTCACTCCAGCGAGTGCCTTACAGTGGGTCAGCTTTGAGCTATACCTGTCTATTTCTTCTGTCACAGTTTTTGACTAAACCCGAAAAATACTTTGATATTCCTTATTCTCAGATCAAAGTTGAAAACTGTTATAACTGTTGTTATGTAGAAAGGCTTTCTTAGTGAACAGCTGCTTTGCCTGGCAAATGAACAAGGCGGGGCTAATGGAAATGCTCAGTGAAGATCCAACGTCAGTGACGTAAGAAAACTACTAGGCACTTGGTCTAAGTGTTAAACAAAGCTTTAATCAACTGTTTTACAACATGGCGGTCTAGTTGTGTCCTTCACTAGTTCCTGTTAAAGAATGTCCTGCGCAAGCTGGGCCCGTGCCCAAGTATTTATACTCTCCCTGGACAGTGCCACCC
Source organism: Somniosus microcephalus (assembly GCF_052327205.1). Taxonomy (NCBI): domain Eukaryota; kingdom Metazoa; phylum Chordata; class Chondrichthyes; order Squaliformes; family Somniosidae; genus Somniosus; species Somniosus microcephalus. The sequence continues at coordinate 33,778,929 of NC_141001.1, read as the reverse complement.
GTAGGCCGCTCAGTATTATTTAATAAGTCTTTCTTTCATGAATGACTGATTCATGTCAGTCATGTAAACGCTTTTCCTCATAGACACGTGTTCCAAGTTATGAAGATTATCAAAGTCTAAAGATGTTTATTATTTTTGAAATGGGTTTAAATTTCTATGGAGAAATCAAGGATTCTTTTAATGTAATCCCTTTCTTCCATTTAATTTTACTTCTTAAGAAACTCGATTCAAGTTTGTAGCCTGAAATTTATGGCCTATTAGAATGTTAGCCATCTTCAGTCAGAGAGATCAGAAGCATATGGTGGTAATCCATATTGTTCCCAGCGTACAAGTTGACAATAAGCAAGTTTGCTGTTTAACTGGGGTGTGCGACCTCCCAGATTACTTTGTGTAAAGTACTGTGTTTTAGTTCATAGGAAGTGATGGCTTATCCGTGAAGTGTTGTCTTACACTGGGAATGAGAAAATTGTATCTGGTGAGCGCCCGATTGTAACAATCACCTTTACAAGTAGTCCCAAATACCCACAGAGTAACAGGAAATAGAGCGAGGGGTGAAACTGTGAAAGTATCTACTAAAGGAATCACAAGGCCCATATGTTAATTTATCACAAAACTGAATTGGCAAACAGCTATAGTTTAGCAGAATTACTAATGGGAAGATGGCTGGGAGCTATCTTGAAAACGTTGCCAGCAGATTTTGTTCCTCAATGGCCACAAGTAGCCAAGTTCAGAGAAATAAAGAAGAGTCCAAACTCCATCAGGTGGAAAATTATAACTCAAACAGCGTGAGGCAGTAACCAAAGTCTGGGGTGACAGACGAAAGGAACAGGGACAAAGAAGCACAAGTGTAACAAGAAGTCTCGACCAAATATGTTCGAACATCCAGTGGTTCTGCAAGAAGAATCCAACTCCACCTTGTTCTCATCCGCAAAGCAACAGGAAGAACGACACCCGGGGACGCATAACCTAGTAATCTGGGAGACGCTGATAACCAAAGCAGAGAAGACAAAAAGCTCTCTCTGGACCTGGGCCAGAGACCACTTTCGAGTCCTGAGGTACAGAATCAGAGAAGTACGAATATAAAATCTGGGAGACTATCTATATTCCCCCCAAAAATCTGGACCTATAACTAGTCTTGAGAAGTGGAAACATTTATTAAAATATTTCCTGGAGAGGGGATGTAGGGTTATTCAGTTAAATATAAGTTAATTATATGTAATGTAGCAAAAGGCCAGGAGGGGGGAGTGCTGAGTGAGTACAAATAGAGGAGAGTCTCCGATAGAATGTGACAACACTGGAGGCCATTTACATAGAATTACATCGGATATACGGCACAGAAACAGGCCATTCCCAGTCCATGCCGGTTTATGCTCCACTCGAGCCTCCTCCCGTCTTTCCTCATCTAAATCTATCAGCATAACCCTCTATTCCCTTCTCCCTCATTCCCTTCTCCCTCATGCTTATCTAGCCTCCCCTTAAATGCATCTATACTATTCGCTTCAACCACTCCCTGTGGTAGCGAGTTCCACATTCTCACCACTCTCTGGGTAATTTAGCCCTTCATGCCTGTTCTGGCTCAATCGAAACTGGTCCCTTTCCCCACACCCTTTTAAATATTTCTTTGTCAACTATTTTTCCACATTCATGTTAAAAACTATTGTGGATTCTGCTTCCCTGCAGGGCAGAATGCTGCAAGAGGTTTGGGATATTACCTTGAAAAGAGCACGCTGCGATTGAAGAAATCGGGGGGGGGGGGGGGTGGTGTTTCAGAGACCCCAGTACTGACCTGCACGTCACTCCCGCTATGAACAGCACCAAGGCCACCATGTCACACTTGTTCCATGAATCCTCCACATACAGTTTAAATTTCTTCATTATGTTAGTGTTTCCTTCAGTGAAAAAACTCTGGGGAGAACAGAAAGCAACTGATCACAAGATGTGAAGTGGTTGGGATATTGTGACCAGATCACTGTGGACTCATCTAAAGCAAATACACAGTGCAAATAGACGCCACCAAAAGTAGTTAGTGCTGTATCAATTAACTCCTTTTAAATCAATGGCAAGTCATGAGAAAATTTTGAAGAAGGGTTTCAACCCGAAACGTCAACTCAAATTTCTCTCCACGGATGTTGCCTGACCTGCTGAGTTTTTCCAGCATTCTCTGTTGTTATTTTAGAAAATTAGAGGATATGTATTAGGTAGTCATGGTGTATTGAAAATGCATTATTGAGTGACGCTGGGCATAACAGTGATTTATAGGCCCGAGATGGCCCCTTTTCCATACACTTGTATTAGTTGTGCAGTGTGTGCTAAAAACTACATCCACAAACAAAAGGGTTTTAAAACTGTTAACTTTAAAAATGAGTGGCAGACTCCATCTTGTGGTGGTTGTGGGTACAGCAGTTGCACTTTCCTGCACTTGATGCTGTTGAGTTTGATTGAAATCATCAACATTGTATCACTTGTCTGGTGTAAGCAAAATGAACAGCGACAGGACCAATATGTAAATCAGTAGGAAGCCTGGAGTATACTTCACGTGTTTGGTGTACTCTGGATTCTACTTACTATATTTCAGTTATCAGAGTTCCCAAGTAACTAACCTGCAGAAAATCCCATATTATAAATACTTTTATTTCTAAGTCATTTAAATTATACTTGATCTTTTTCCACATTTTACACTGGCTTGTATACTGTTCCATTTTGCTGACACAGCATGTATTCATACGATGAATGAGTTGGTGTGGTTGTATTGATACAATGAAGTCTGCTCTGCAAGTTCAGTGTACTGGGTGTCAGTTTGCTCGGAACAATTATTTACAGACTAATGGTCCCTCTGCACTTCCCGACAATATGTTTCAGTCCCAACCTGAGAAGAGCACTTCTTATTGCACCAGTGAGACATTTTTCCATTTGCTAAATCAGTCATTCTGCTTTTCTTCGTCTGGTTGAGATTGCCAAGTTAATGCCAATTAGAGCCAAATTAGCGGCAGCTTTGTGTGTTTTGTGCCCTTGCCCACTAAAACTGGATCGATATACAGGGCCCCTACAGTCAGCAGCTGGAGCTGACTTTCATGCCAACAGTCTGGGATGGATGGGGAACCGAGGCATCAGAGGTGAATCACTGCACCACACAGTCACCAGCATGAGTCTTCATTTTAATCACTTAATATTGCATTTCCTGCTCACAATACTTGCTGTTTTTGTGGGGAGAGCAGTGTGGAGTGTTTTTGTCGGATAGGGCAATAATTCCTTGAAGCTTCCCTCCCATTACAGCCCTGCATGTGTGTACGTATATGTCATTACACTTAGTACTCATTCTATTCACGCCAGGCGACTTGCAGCCCCGTTCTCCCCCCCCGGCCCCAGATATATAATTATGTGGTTAAAAACACACGGCTGGTCTCCTCACCTGTCTAAGCTCCTCCAAGGCCAAGGTGAAAACCCAGAAGTACAGCATTATCTCCGCCACAGAAGGACCAATAGGAGGCGGAGGCTTGAAATCCACCAGCAAAACGTATGCGAAAAGCGACAGGAATGCAAAATACAGGATGACATTCCCCAGGAATACAGTGACTGGAGCACCCCAGAATTTCTTCCATCTTCTTATAATAAATTTCCTACTTTGGTTCCCTCCACAAGGTAATTTTTTATCCTTCTTGTCATGATCACTGTCAGGCAATATAATAACAAGTTGTTATATTTTAAACACAAGTGAAATAGGAACAAGAGCTGCTTTTAGAACTGGTGCTGCTTAGTTAGGGTTCCAGGAGACTTTTGTCCATGAGCCAACTCTTGCCATCTACGCTGCTGAATCTGGCACCCTTTACCCAGCGGCCGAACCGTAGATGCGGTTTATCGTAGACTAGGAGCACCCAGACTCCAACGTAAACCAACACCGGTGTAACAGCAGCTCCCAAAAAACCTACTTTACAATGGACTATTTCAAAAAAGATACGCACGAGGGGACTCCAAATAAATATCTCACCAGCGCACCCAACATTGGGGTTGATTATCCCCTCCCCGAAAGGTGGAAGCAGGTTTAATGCTGGTGGGAAATAGTCTAAAGGCTAGGAATTTCCTCCCGCTCCATCGCCGTAACTTCGCCAGGAGTGCGGTGGAAACTCAGGTTTACGCATGAAGAGGGGGTTCCAACGCACTTCCAGCAAAGTTACGGTGGCAGAGCAGTAGCAACTCTGAAGAAATTCCCAATATTTGTCCATTATACAGTCCATACTATTTCATTGCTGTTAAAAAGACTGTCACAGTTTAAAGCTGTACTCCGCTCACTCGGAGGTCGAACGCAAAACCATCGTCAACACCTTCACCGAAGCGTACGAGAGCATGGGCCTTACACTAAACATCCGTAAGACAAAGGTCCTCTACCAACCTGCCCCCGCCACACAGTGCAGACCCCCGATTATCAAAATCCATGACAAGGCCTTGGACAACGTGGACCACTTTCCATACCTCGGGAGCCTACTGTCAACAAGGGCAGACGTCAACGACGAAGTCCAACACCGCCTTCAGTGTGCCAGTGCAGCCTTCGGTCGCCCAAGGAAGAGAATGTTTGAAGACCAGGACCTCAAACCTGGCACTAAGCTCATGGTCTACAGGGCAGCAGTGATACCTGCCCTGCTGTATGCCTCACAGACATGGACCATGTACAGCAGGCACCTCAAAGCACTGGAGAGGTACCACCAACGCTGCCTCTGCAAGATCCTGCAAATCCATTGGCAGGATAGGCGCACCAACGTCAGTGTTCTTGCTCAGGCCAACATCCCCAGCATCGAAGCTTTGACCACGCTCAATCAGCTCTGATGGACGGGTCACATTGTCCACATGCCTGATACGAGACTCCCAAAACAAGCGCTCTACTCGGAGCTCCGGCACGGCAAGAGAGCCCCAGGTGGGCAGAGGAAACGCTTCAAGGACACCCTCAAAGCCTCCTTGAAAAAGTGTAACGTCCCCACCGACACCTGGGAATCCCTGGCCCAAGACCGCACAAAGTGGAGGAGAAACATCCGGAAAGGCGCCGAACACCTCGAGTCTCTTCACCGGGAGCAAGTGGAAGCCAAGCGCAGGCAGCGCAAGGAGCGCACGTCAACCCAAGCACCCCACCCACCCGCCCCTTCAACCACCGTCTGCCCCACCTGTGACAGAGACTGTAGGTCCCGCATTGGACTCATCAGTCACCTGAGAACTCATTTTTAATGTGGAAGCAAGTCATCCTCGGTTCCGAGGGACTGCCTAAGAAGAAGACAGTTTAAAGCTGTACTAATGAATCAAGAGAGCTAGTCAATTGTCATTGTCCAGCATGAATACCAGCAAATATAAAAAGGTTCCAAATTCAATGTGTTTCATGAACATAATACAACTCAGGATATTAATACAGCATCTTTCTTATCCCTCCTAGTTTAATGTGTTATCTGAACTCATTAATGTCTGATAACCACAGTGCAGGCTGTGGAATTGTGGAAGAGATTGTCTCATACACTTGGGGCCCATCATTGACAACTTAATTTTAGTTCATTCATTGACAGTATTTACTGTATTGTTATTAACCAATATCAGCACTCATAACTGCCTTGCAGCGTAATTCTGACGTGCTACAAGACTAGATCACAAATGTACCAACTGGTGAAATCAAAAACCTAATTTGAATATTTCTATGCAAATCGATTCACATTTTTTTCCTATCCATTTTTAGTTGTTCGTCTACATTGTCCTTCAGAGCTCCCGCTGTCTCAGTTTCATTTCTTTACCCAGTATTGCAATAATGGCGTTCAAGAGTTGGGGCAGGAAGTAAATAGTGTTCTTTGTTCTCTATTTTTCTTTGCTATATTCTCAGCCAGAGTTCAAGCAATGTCTGAGGTGGATCAGGAGAACAGCTGCTGTGGAATGATATTCACACACTTTCCCCCACCCCACTCTACAAATTGAAGCACTTTTATATCTCACCAAGAGCACGGATATTGCATTTGTATCTGAATTCTGGAGATCAATGTCAATACCAACTTAGTTTAATCGGCATTGCCCAAGGCCGCAAAGCGTCCAGTGTATCCTGACAGTATGCCCAAAGGTTTGAGGGCTCCGTACCACGAGCACCTGATGCCCCGGGCACCCAGATGATGTTGGGAGACACCTGGAGTGATTGCAGTGTTTTTCTAATAGAATGTCAACCAGCTCCCCACCCCCCCCAAAATGGTACATCTGAGTTTTCTCCATTGTTGCCCTCCCATTCGATGTGGTCCTCCACAATATAGCATAACTCCCTCCTGCTCGTGGCATGAAAGAAGTTCAGGGAACACTGTTAGGAATGCTTGCCTACGTAACAGTGGCCCTGGTATTAATGCAAAGGCGTTTCCGAGCAGTGGCGGGGAGCGGGGGCATTGCCTGCGTGAAACCCGGAGGAAAATTTAGCTGGTCGGAATGTTCGAGAGGGCAGAGTCCAGTCCCAATAACAGAGAGGGCGGAGTCCGGTCCCAATAACAGAGAGGACAGAGTCCAGTCCCAATAACAGAGAGGGCGGAGTCCAGTCCCAATAACAGAGAGGGCGGAGTCCAGTCCCAATAACAGGGAGGGCGGAGTCCAGTCCCAATAACAGAGAGGGCGGAGTCCAGTCCCAATAACAGAGAGGGCGGAGTCCAGTCCCAATAACAGAGAGGGCGGAGTCCAGTCCCAATAACAGAGAGGGCAGAGTCCAGTCCCAATAACAGAGAGGGCGGAGTCCAGTCCCAATAACAGAGAGGGCGGAGTCCAGTCCCAATAACAGAGAGGGCGGAGTCCAGTCCCAATAACAGAGAGGGCGGAGTCCAGTCCCAATAACAGAGAGGGCGGAGTCCAGTCCCAATAACAGAGAGGGCGGAGTCCAGTCCCAATAACAGAGAGGGCGGAGTCCGGACCCAATAACAGAGAGGGCGGAGTCCAGTCCCAATAACAGAGAGGGCGGAGTCCAGTCCCAATAGTAGTGGATTGGTGTCATAGGTAATTGCGAGAATGTCTGCTATGGAGAGAGTGGCCGCCTCCAAACACGGCTCTCAAACGAGTCTATGCAGGCCATAACCATGGCCGTGCAGGAGATGTCTGCCACCTTAAACAGGATAACAGATGCCTTATCTGTGGCCTTACAATGTATCACTGATTTGCACCAAGCTGGTCTGCAGCAGAGTAATAGGAGTGATGTGGCGTTGGCCCAGGAGAAGGATGATGATAAAAGGGGACATGAAAGTGGGAACTCCACTCTCCACTGTTGTCCACGTCCTCCAGTCAGTAACCCACATGCTGCCTCGTCTCTCAATGGCTGAGTCTGCCCCCGCACAGGTGCAGGTGGAGCAGTCTTTGGAGTGGCCCTCAGGGGCTCCAAAACCCAGCGGTCGTTAGCCAAAACCATCTCAGCAGTCACAGCAGGGGTCTGAGCAGCCTGTCGCTAGCTCTGCTGAAGCCACAGGGGATGCACCACATAGAAGCAGTAGGAAGTGCAAGAGAAAATTATTGTAATTCACCAAGGGTATGCACATGGGTGCTTAATAAAGTGCGAATCACTAGCTGAACCATCGAGCTATTGGAGCATCCCTGGCTTTCTAGGCAGCAATGTACGCGGCTGGTCTAGCGATGGGTGCTCCATCTTCATATTGCTAGTCATCCTCTTTAATGTTAACATCAGAAGATGCACAATGAGCGCCATGGTCGTCTTCCACCTCTAATCCTCCCTACTGTGCAATGTTGTGCAGGACACAGCAAACCACTATTATTCTGGACATCTTCGCTGGCACAGAAGGGCACCTCCAGACCTATCCAAGTGCCTGAAGCGCATCTTCAACGTGCCGATGCTTGCTTGATGACACACAAGGTGGTCACGTGGCTCTCGTAGTAGAGCTATTGTGCCTCATTGGTGGGGTTTCTCACAGGTATCATGAGGAACATGAGTAGGCCATTTAGCCCTTCGAGCCTGTTCCGTCATTCAATGAGATCGTGGCTGATTTGTATCTTAACTCCATCCACCTGCCTTGGCTCCATATCCTTTTATACCCTTGTCTAGCAAAAATCTATCGATCTCAGATTTGAAATTATGAATTGAGCGAGCATCTACTGCTTTTTGTGGGAGAGGGTCCCACACTTCGACCACCCTTTGCCTGAAGAAGTGTTTCCTAACTTCTCTCCTGAATGGCCTGGCTCTGATTTTAAGGTTATGTCCCCTTGTCCTAGACTCCCCCACCAGCGGAAACATTTCCTCTCTATCTACCCTCCGTCAATTTTGTATGTCCGTATAGCCCTGTCCCACTTTTAAACCTTCTGTCCTATGAAGGTGTTGGGTAGACAAACCTGTTCGCCTCATCATGGAGCAGCAAAGCATTTTCTGTGTTCAAGCTCTCCGGTTCTTTCATTTGGTCAGATTCTCGTATGGACGGGTAATCATGTACACTGAAAGGAAACAAAACAGAAACTTTAAGAGGAATATATGGTCATTTATCTCATTGCTGTTTGTGGGGTTTTGCTGTGCGCAAATTGGATGCTGCGAATCCTACATTACAACCGTGACTACATTTTAAAAGTACTCTCCGACACCTCCTCCTACCTCCACCTGGACCATGACCCCACTACCGAACATCAAACCACCGTTTCCAAGACTGTCACAGACCTCACCTGCTCTGGAGATCTTCCCTCCGCTGCCACCAACCTCATAGTTCCCCAACCCCGCACAGCCCGCTTCTACCTCCTTCCCAAGATCCACAAACAGGACTGCCCTGGTAGACCCATCGTTTCAGCCTGTTCTTGCCCCACGGAACTTATCTCTTCCTATCTCGACTCTATCTTTTCTCCCCTTGTCCAGTCTCTTCCCACCTACATCCGCGACTCTTCGGACGCCCTCCGCCACTTTAACAGTTTGCAGTTTCCTGGCCCCAACCGCTTCCTTTTCACCATGGACGTACAATCCCTCTATACCTCCATCCCCCACCAGGATGGCCTGAGGGCGCTCCACTTCTTCCTTGAACAGAGGCCCGACCAGTCCCCATCCACCACCACCCTCCTCCGCCTGGCTGAACTTGTTCTCACATTGAACAACTTCTCCTTTAACTCCACTCATTTCCTCCAAATCAAAGGTGTTGCTATGGGTACCCGCATGGGTCCTAGCTATGCCTGCCTTTTCGTGGGATATGTGGAACAATCTTTGTTCCAGTCCTACTCAGGTCCGCTACCTCCTCCTTTTCTGATACATTGATGACTGTATCGGTGCCGTTTCCTGCTCTCGCCCCGAACTAGACAATTTCATTCACTTTGCCTCCAATTTCCACCCTTCCCTCACCTTCACATGGTCCATCTCTGACTCTTCCCTTCCCTTCCTCGACTTCTCCATCTCCATCTCTGGGGATAGGTTATCGACCAATATTCACTACAAGCCCACTGACTCCCACAGCTACCTGGACTACACTTCCTCCCACCCCGCCTCCTGTAAGGACTCTATTCCATTCTCCCAGTTTCTCCGTCTCCGCCATATCTGCTCCGACGATGCCACCTTCCACACCAGTGCTTCCGACATGTCTTCTTTTTTCCGCAACCGAGGATTCCCCTCTACCGTGGTTGACACGGCCCTCGACCGTGTCCATTCTATCTCCCACACTTCTGCCCTCACCCCTGCCCCTCCATCCCGGAACAACGATAGGGTTCCCCTTGTCCTCACCTTTCACCCCACCAGCCTCCACATTCAACGGATCATCCTCCGCCATTTCGCTACCTCCAAAGTGATCCCACCACCAAACGCATCTTCCCCTCCCCTCCCCTTTCAGCATTCCGTAGGGACCGCTCCCTCCGAGACACCCTAGTCCACTCCTCTATCACCCCAAACAGCCCTTCCCCTTCGCCTGGCACCTTCCCATGCAAGCGCAGGAGATGTAACACCTGCCCCTATACCTCCCCCCTTCCCACTGTCCAGGGCCCCAAACACCCCTTCAAGGTGAAACAGCGATTTACTTGTACTTCTCGCAATTTAGTATACTGTATTCGCTGCTCATGATGCAGTCTCCTCTACATTGGGGAGACCAAACGTAGATTGGGTGACCGCTTTGCGGAACACCTCCGTTCAGTCCGTAAGGGTGACCCAGAGCTTCCGGTCGCCTGTCATTTTAATTCACCGCTCCATTCCCACTCGGACCTCACCATCCTTGGCCTCTTGTATTGTTCCACGGAAGCTCAACGTAAACTTGAGGAACAGCACCTCATCTTCCGATTAGGCACTTTGCAGCCTTCTGGACTAAATATCGAGTTCAACAATTTCAGATCATAACCTCGGCCCCTATTACTTTTTTACTTATAATTTTTTCCACCCTTTTGTTTTGGGTCTTCCTTTCCCACCCCCACCCCCCTTTCCTTTTGTTTCTCTCCCACATGGCAGCTGTCTCCTATCCTGCCAGTACACTTCACACCTAATCTCAGCTGTCTTTTGTCTCCACTGGCCTATTACCATCTCGTCTGGTTTCGAAAACCTTTTATTGTCTCTTTTACTTCCTTTGTTCGATCGCAGCGCTGCCTTCGATCTATTTTCTTTTCTTTCCAGTTTTGAAGAAGGGTTTCAACCCGAAACGTCAACTCAAATTTCTCTCCACGGATGTTGCCTGACCTGCTGAGTTTTTCCAGCAATTTCTGTTGTTATTTCGGATTTCCAGCATCTGCAGTATTTTGCTATCGTTTTAAAAGTACTTAATTGGACAAAAGCGCTTTGGGACATCCTGAGGTCATGAAAGGCGCTATATAAATGAAAGTTCTTCCTTTTTAAGAGGGCCAGGATTTGGGGCAGGTTTACGATCCAATTCAAACATGCTTCTGTGAAACTATCAGTAGGATAATTGGAGGGTGTGTAATGGACAAGTCTTTAAAAATAAAACACTAATTATGTTGCACAGCTCAAGGTGCTCTTTGAATTCTCTGAACTCATCAGCAATGATTGCACCTGGGCTGTTTAGTTCATCCACCAATAGATGTTAGCCCACGACATATTATTACTCAAGGTTCCTATAACCAGAACTCCTGCAGTGAATGAGCTTAGAGCTCTTAGTACTCGAACGTTAATCAACTACTGACTCAGTTCACTAGCAACTATTGACCACCCTCTGTGTAAAGAAGTACCTCCTCATAGCTGTACTCAACCTACCCTTCACAGCCTGTTAATGCCTGGACATTAAAATAAACTAAATTTAAAGTAATTAGAACAAGATTAACAGTAGTCATACTAGCCACATGGAGTCACTATTTTATTCTCTTCACGTTTGTGGGCAAGGCTTGCTGTATCCAGAGCATCATTTTGTTGATGGTTGTGCTACTGCTATTTTATCGATATTATTACTATGATCATTGCTCCTCTGGACTCTTGTGTCTTGTGTTTACTAAAGTACGTCATCCTATAGATTTTTCTCCTCCCTATGTTGAGGCCAAGAGTCATCATAGAGTCTCTTATTCTGATTTCTTCTTCCCCAGGACCTTAAGACTCTGGAACTCCTGACCTCCCTCAATCTCCAGGCTTGAAAACCCTGGAACTCCTGACCTCCCTCAATCTCCAGGCTTAAAAACTTATGGTGTCACCTCACAAGCATTTCTAACCCCGCACTGTGGGCTTTGCCCCTTCACCAAGGTTTCCTCAATAGAAAAAGAATGACCAAATTATCTCTCATCCCAAGTTATTTATGATTGCTTATGGATGTTGTTGTCATGGCATTGGTCATTGTCACGGCACCTTGGCGGCGGCCAGCTACTAAATGTACTTGTTGCGGAACTTGGTTGGTAGAACTCTCGCCTCTAGGTCAGAGGATCTGGGTTTGAGCTGATAATCAAGGCGGACACTGTGGTACAATACCAAGGGAGTGTTGCATTACAAGGGGCTCTATTCTTCAGATAAGAAGATAAACCGATGCCTCGTTTCAATGATTCGGGTGGGCAATAAAGATCCCATGACACCATGAAGAAAGGCAGGCAAGTACTTTCTGGTGTTCAGGACAAACATTCCACCCTCCGCCAGTACCACCTAAAAGTAGATTAACTGGTCATTAATCTTACTGCTATTTGAAGAAAGTGAAATGTTTACCTATATATTAGTCACAGCTCTTCACAAGTAATTTATAATGTGAAGCACTTTGAGATATCATGACTTGATGAGATGCAATATAAATGCAAATATTATACCGTTGGAATGTTTGCTCACTGATTATTACCTGAAGGTGATAAAGTTAGTAAATATCAGAGGTGGGCACAAGAACCCACACAGCAGCTTCCAGATTGGAGTATCAGTTGACATATCACCCCACCAGATTTTAGTCAACAGTGCCTAAAATACAGAAAACAACGTTATATCCAAGATGAGATTACTGCCTTGAAATTACTTCGACGTGAACCTATATTTTTTTTAAAGTATTTTGTATACGGATGGCTCAGTGGGTTAACGCACCACCTGGCGTTGTACTGAGTTATACAGACCGGGAAAGACACAGGTCGGATTCCCGGTTTCTGTTGAATTGGGCTGATCCCATCACTCAGGCTCACAGGGAGAGGCCTCCACATTCCCGGGATAAGGAGAGCGGAAAAAAAATCAAGCACTCTTAGTTGCTATCCAGTGATTCCTGCTGGAAAGTGCACACGTGTGAATGTGAATGAGCACACGAGCAGGCTCAGTTGTGTAGATCAGTTCGGCAAGACAACTAATATGGTGGGTCGGTGGGTCGGTAGGTCGGTCTTGTCAGTCGGTCTTGTCGGTCGGTCTTGTCGGTCAGTCGATCTTGCCTTGTCGGTCGGTCTTGTCGGTCGGTCTTGTCTTGTCGGTCGGGCTTGTCGGTCGGTCTTGTCGATCGGTCGGTCGGTCTTGTCTTGTCTTGTCTTGTCTTGTTGGTCTGTCTGTCTGTCGTTCCTGTTCTGCCCTTCCCCCTTAAGGCAGTTCTTTATATACCACCAACTCCATGCAGTCTCCAATTGACCATGACATCATCCAATCAATAACACTGTAACCCATTTAACCCACATGCTTCCATTTGGTTTCTCCCTGACTCTTGTCAGCAGTTTACCAGCAGACACAACTTAAAACAAACTGCAGTAAAACAGATTAGGATTATAGTTGTGACGTTCTTGCCAGTTTGAATGCGTACTTTTAGCAAGGGCCTCTAGACAGCAAGCAGGAGTGGGAAGTCTGTCTGATTTTCCTTTCTTGGGATGTTTTTCTGCGTTAAAGTTGCTATATAAATGCAAGTTGTTGTTGTTCCCTGTTCCAGAGGCTCTGAGAACAAGTTTAGTGCCCACATTACTGCCCTGACTGAGATCAGTTAAGTCACCAAAGACTGGGGGCGGAACCTGGATCCTCCACATCCGCATGGCTCAGTAACTCACTGCTGTAACCAGCTGAGCCACTGGAGCAGCATCTACAGTGGTTAAAGGAAATACACCCAACTGTACATACAGTATTACAGTAAGTAACATCTACAATCTGAATTATACTGAAGTAAAGGATTTGCCTTGCGATTTTCCCGGCAGTGGGTGTGACTGCCAATGGAGATGAGGTTTTAGAGGAGGGTCACTGTCACTGTACTGTCTGTGCAGGCCCGTGACCGCCTCTTGGAGTTTAGGCAGGCTGAGTCTCAGCAGGACAAGACTCCAACTGCACAGGCCAATGCCACTCAGCAACCAAAGCAACAAAAATGAAAAGGCTAGGAGCTCCCCCAAGGTTCAGTTGGCTATTCAGACCAGAAATCCGTGGAAATGAAAATCGGGCAGTTTCTATAATGGGCAGCCGATCCACAATGCCAGTTTTACGCCCATGAGGCAAGTTGAAAGTCTACCCCAATGGCTTTGGTCTCCCTTGTTATGACTCGTCCATGACTTGATGTTGGACCTGCGGGCTTGGACCTGACTTGGAAATATATCGCCATTCCTTCGTCATCGCTGGGTCCTGGAACTCCCTTCCCAACAGCACTGTGGGAGTACCTTCACCACACGGACTGCAGCGGTTCAAGAAGGCGGCTCACCACCACCTTCTCAAGGGCAATTAGGGATGGGCAATAAATGCTAGCCTTGCCAGCGATGCCCACATCCCATGAATGATCTTTTAAAAATCTGACAGCACTGAGGTTGTCGTGGAGTTGAGAGAGATACTGGAGAGGTAGGGCTGGGTTTCAACAGTGTACACATTCAAGCCGATTCTGTGCTGGTGGGTGATGTTGCTAATAGGGGGCAGCACTTCAAAAGGGGCCAAGGGCAGAATTTTATAGGACTTTGGAGGTGACCATGAAGAGGTGGAAAAAGAAGCCATTGCAGGAGCTGCGCTCGCTGCATCGAGATAGAAAGAAATGGGGCAGTGACGGAGCTGGACAACAGAGGTGATGTGATGGAGGAGGATGGCATGCTCCACCATATCAAAAACTGCAGGAAAGTCGAGGAGGAGAATGCACCACGGCCACAGTCACAGAGAATGTCACATTACGTGGCAAACACACTACGCTTATGCAAAATGAAGTTTTATGGGGAGGGGGGAGGTGGCAAAATGCTTATAACAAAAAAACAAACAACACAACACAACCTTAATGACTACCAGTTGCTTTGCTAGAGAGAGTGAGGCAGATTTATTTTGTTAAAATTATAGACATAATAAGAGGAAAAGAAAAGTTTGGAAATGCCTCAAATCTGTACCTGAACACCATCATGTGCAAAGAAGGATTTGGCATCTGCTTCTGTAGCTAACTGCAAGCATGTGGTCTTGCTCCAGTACTTGGTCTTGCGAATCAGCAAGTAAAAGGCTCTGTCTTCACTGTTAGTGTAACACTCGCCGAACAGATCTGAACCGGAGAAAATAACACACCACTTTAAATTATTACATGATACTACTGCATTATAAACGGACAGGCCGTCACACCGGAGAGACTTGGGCCTAAAAATTTGGTTGCTTTGCGCCTCCCGTTAGTGCCCTAAGAGGGCGCAAAGCAACTAGCGCCCGGGCGCGGTGCCGCCAATGCTTCCCGTGAAATTCCGCGGGAGGTTAGCGGCGGCGGTAACCATTAGCGCCCCGCGGTGCTGCGCTGCCGGCGATGACGTCATCGCCATGTGCAGCGCCCCGGCCGCGATCTTCGGTAGCGCCCCCTGACTTACCACCGGACGCTATGTCCAACGGGGTCAGGGTGGCCTACCTGCGGCCGGGGCGGCGCTATTTAAAGGCGAGGTGCCGGGCGGCCATTTATGTTGCTGGCTGCCTGCCAGCACCTCTTGTCCCCGATCTCCTAACCCCTAACCCCCACCCCCCCCCCCCCCGCGGAGTGCCGGCTGCGCTCCATAAGCCCGGCACTTCTTTTGAGTGCCGGGCTCTTTTGCCGGCACTCCGATCCCCGGTGGCCCAGCTGGGCCCCGGGTCACACTGCACAAGGCCCCTCCCCTTTAAGAAGGGGAGGAAGGCTGCAGTACCGCGGCCATGATATTCGCTCGCAGCGTCCCAAGAGGGAGGCGGGGTGCTTCCAGTAGCGCCCCGCTTCCCTCTTGGGGCACTACCACTCAATTTCAGCCACGGGGGCACTAAAAGTAGCGTCCCGGTGAAGTTAGCGCCCCAAAGGGGGCGCGACTCAATTTCTCCCCCTTGGGCTTTTCAGTCTTGAAAGGAGGTGTCGGAGAGTGCTCCTATAGAAATATACAATAGTAAACAGCATGGAAATGGTATATCCAGAAAATTACTTTAAATTAAATGGCAGGGGTAGGTCAGGGTGGAGTGGGTGGGGTCACAGGTTCAAACTAAAAAAGGCAAATTTAGGACTGGCATTAGGAAATTCTTCTTCACACAAAGAGGGATCAACACATGGAATGGATTTCCAAATAGAGCACCAGAGGTGAAAACCCACTTAAGAACCAATTGGATGCTGCACCCGGGGTGATCGAAGGCTATTCCAGATTGAAATGGGCCGAATGGCCTTCCTCCTCTGTAAGTATCTTGTGATCAGGGCCACGATCAATGTACCAGTGGTGTTGGAAGGAATGTTGCGCAGGCCTTTCCCTTGATTTTACATTTCACGGTACCTAGTGCCAGTTGCCCGTATTTCGCCTCCTTCATGCTCCGAGCCGTCTCTGTGTCAGATTCCAGACGAGCCATTTCTTTCAAAATCCTGCATGCTGCCAGTGCTGCAGGCACTGCTTCCGGACCCTGAAAGGGAGAGCCGGCCAGGAATGGCAATCAGTTATTTGCATGTTTAGAGATTAATAAGGGAAAGACTCGGCCACGTATTAACCCTGTGAGTTTAAAGCTTATCTCACTAAACATAGGTGCACATTAAACTGGAAACACAGCTTGCTAAATACAGGCAGAAATTACCAACACATTACATTTATGCAGCGTCTCTAACATAACTTGGCAAGGTAGGAAATCGGGCAGAGAAATCAGACGGCGAGCAGGAATTGGGAGAAGGGTTTGGAAGAGGTGACTGAAGGCATGGCAGAGGGTTTTAAGGGGGAAGATTTTAAGGGTGAAGCAAGATGGAGGGGTTTAGGAAGAGAATTCAAAATGGCTGGTGGCTAAAGGGTCCGTCTGTGATGGAAAATCAAAGGGAGAAAGAGCTCAGTAGTGGAGACTCTGTGGGCTGGATTTTATCAATGGAGGCGAGTAGGAGGCGAGTAGGAGGCGGGACTCCCACTTTTGGGGTTGTAGTCCCGCCTCCATCGATTTGTGGCCAACCCACTCGATATTCCCTTGATTGACCTTGTTGAGCCTGCCCAGCAGGCTCAGCAGGCCAATTAAGGGCCACCCGGCAACAGGTGACGTCACAGATTGACATTTCATCTATCAAGCGCTTTTGACAGATGAAATATCAGTGTTTGACAGCTCTTTGAAGCTGTCAAACACTGACAATCTGTACTCTAAGTTAATTCCTTCCTCTCAGGCTGATTTAGAGATCTCTCCAGAACAGAAAACAGAATGCTGCAGATTTTGACAGCTCGCAGCCATTCTGCTTTCTGTGCCGGTGAGATGAGGGACTCCCAAGACCTGAAGGAAGGAAGCCTGCATTAGTAAGTAAAGGTAAGTAAAACTTATTTAAACACTTTACACACACCAAACACACTTACCTCTGAACTCATGCACCCATCACTCACCTGAACACCGGGCATCTCGAACCCTCCACGCCCTTCAGCCCGACGGCCCACCTCGCTAACTTGGCGTGGTTTGGAGCCGTCGGGAAGCCCACACTTCAGGGATAAAAATAGGGATTAGGCCAAAAACTGCCTGTTAACTACTTGTTAACAGGCAGTTAATTGGCACTAATCCCCTTCCCGCTTCAGGGAGGCGGCTCCCAGCACAGGTCGGGTACCCGCCTCCTGGGAAATGGGCATGGAGGCGGGAAGGGTTCGTGCCCCCCGATTCTGCAATTTTAACACCCCACACGCCTCCATTCCCGCCTCCACGGCCCAGGGAAATTCAAGCCCGGAGTGTGAGCTCGGACATAGAGATGAAGGAGGAGGTTGGGTGTGGAGCACAGTGGGGCACAAAGGGATGCAAGGATGAGGATTTTGAAATAAATGCACTGTGGGATGAGGAGCCTGTGCAGGTCAGTGAAGACAGGTGCAATGAGAGTGGGAGAATTAGTACAGGATGCGATACGAGCTTGAAGATAAATGTCTGCTGTCTGAATAGGGTACATTATTAACACAATAACAAGTAAGCAGAGTCTATTAATTGGAGCACAGTTTTCCTGTGATAACTGAATGCAACACCACAAAGGTGATATTAACCCTGCGAGGACTGAATACTTTAATCTCCCCCTTCCTCTCCCACTCCCAGAAGCAGTGCAGCACTCTGAACAGGAACGTTTCCCATTGTATGACAGGTACTAAAATAAATAGTATAAAATTTCTACAGCTGAATATTCCTGAGCACAGAGAAATGCATAGAACCAGAGATCTCTTTGTGTTCATAATTTTCTCTGAAACACTGCTTTCTTGTTATCATTTTTATTTTGGTTCTGATTGCTACCTCAGTTTAACTGGTTGAATTCCAAGATATGTCTTCATTTAGCTGATGGTACCAGTTAATTAATGAATAGTTAAACATAAGGTTAATCACTTAGGGGGAGAAATTTGGTTGTTAGCGCCACCGATTAACGCCTAAAGAGGCCGAGAAGTGGGGCGCTAGCCAATATCCGGGCGGGCGCAAGGCGCCTAGCCCCATATTGAGCATGCATTTAGCGCCGGCGCTAAATCTTAGCGCCCGCTCATGGGCGCAGGCTGATTATGACGTCATTTGAGTGTGCAACGCCTTTTGGGCGCCCCGGACCGGAAATTCAGTGGCGCCCCCCTCCATAGCGCCTGGCGCTAATAGTGACAGCTTACCTGGACCTTACCAAGTCACTCTCGGGCTGGAGGAGCGTTATTTAAAGGGGACTGGTGTGGTTTAAAAGCGGCAGCCACTTTTGGAGCACAACTTCCTCGAGAGCTACAAAGAGTTGCTGAGCTGCACACTGAGAGCCATTTGACCACTGAGCCAGCGCAGGCAGACGATCTTCAGCCTTCTGACCATCACCTTGCTGTTGGTGAGCCTTGACAATGGGGAACCTTCCTGTGGGCACTTATTATGGGGGCTGCATTGGAGGGGAACGTCCTGCTGCTGAATCATCTGGAAAGGGCACTGAGACGCTGGGAGAGGGGGGCGGGCATGGCCAGACGGAGGAGGGCCAACAGACATCGCCACAGCAGACCTTATGCTGGCAGGGTTTTCCGACAGCAGTTTTCCTACATGAACATGCCGGAGGAGCAGTGTGTCAGAAGGCTGTGATTTAGAAAAGAGGTGGTGACTGAGCTGTGCCAGCTGCTTCAGCCAGATCTGCAGCCTCAGATAAGGTGCAGGACATCTCTGTCAGCGGCTGAGAAGATGCCTGCTGGCCTGAACTTCTACGCGAGCAGCTCTTCTCAGGCTGCGCGTCAGAGGCTGATCAGAAGTAGCTTCTAGGCCCCTCTCACGGAATGCTTGCTGCCATTCCAAGAACAGGAATGGAACCGGTTTGATACCCCCAAGCCTGTGAAGGGCAAGATGCATGTAAATAGCAGGCATGGCCATTGTAAATGAAGAAAGTGTTTCATTAAACAAAATGTGGTGCCTTCAAACATGAGAAAGCTATGGCAACAGAAAGCAAAACTAATACACTGACACATAACTGCCTCTCACACCCGGGAGACTGTCCAAAACATAAATCACATTCTGACCATCTTCCTTGGCCTTGATTCCACTGCACCAACCAAAGCATCCAATGCCCCATCAGTGAGTCGTTCCGCCCTCTGCCTCACCCTTTCCATGTCTTGCTAGGCTGGTGCGCCACAGGTAGGCTCCCACCGCTTTGAAGACCTACAAGGCAGTGAGTGTGTCTGGTGATGCCAATTGACCTGCCCCTTTAAGAGCTGGCCGGCGCCAGTGTGTCTCAGGGAAAGTGATTATTGACAGCACTCTCGCTGCGCCCCGCCGCCGCGAAATTGGGTTGCGCCGCCGTGTTAGCGCCTTAAGAGTAGCATGCAGCGCCTGATTTAGCGCCGCAATCACCTTTAGGGGCGCTGCAACCCAATATCGCGCCAGGTGGCGCTAAATCGCAACTGGCGTAGGCTTTGCGCTTCGCCAGAACTAGCGCCCCAAACGGGGCTATACCCAATTTCTCCCCCTTACTTCCTTGTACAACTGCTCCAACAAACCCAGATTTTAATAATGTGCAAGTTGCCAAGAGTTGAATGGTTATCTACCAAGAGCATGTCAGCCTTGGCTCAGTGGGAGCATTCTCATCTCCGAGTCACTCGATTGTGGGTTCAAACCCACTCCACAACATTCTCTAGAATACCATCTTTCAGATGAGGTGTTGAATTTACCCTCTCCGGTGGATGTAAAGGATCCCATGGCAATATTCGAAGAGCAGCAGGAAGTTCTCCTGGTGTCCTTGCCAACATGATCACCAACATGTAGGGATACATATAGTGGTGTGGTATGCCAGAAGCTTTGCTTAATTTTGAATTTTGAATTGCCCGGAGTAATATTTTGATATGGATACACACACACATTCTCATGCTCAGGCACTAATACACATGTATGCATAATATATAGTCACACACAAACACATTCTCTCACACACATTCATTCACTCACACACACTCATTCTCCACAAACATTCATTAGCTCGCGCACACTCATTCTCCCGCGCGCACACTCATTCTCCCGCGCGCACACTCATTCTCCCGCGCGCATAAATGGGGTGTCTGCCACACTTACATGCAATGGAGTGAGAGGAGCTCCAAGGAAATTCACTCCCTTGGTCTTGGTTCCCTGTGTGCAATGTCATGGGAGATTGACTAGCTTTGTACAGTAATTATTAACTTATAGTTAAATAGAAAAATCTACGCTCATTTGGGAAGTAGAGCTGGTTGGCGCATAAGGGTTTCTCTGCAGTGTAATGTAGGCCGAGGAGCTGGGAGGTTCAGAACTGGAGGCGCTACAGTGCTGAACGGGCAGGAGGATGTAATTATTACATGACAAGTATACACAAGCAATTCCCATTATAAATGTGGACATAGTAATGTGAAACATTGACAACAGAAAACAAGGTTTGTTGACATAAAGTGCATGCATATGCAAAATTTTAATATGTAAATTTTGCACCACGAAAGTTAATAATAATAAACCATCTCTATCTCTTCTTGAATGGAATGGCTTGAAATACAGTAAGGTCTAGATTCCACTGAAAAGCTGCTCACCATTTCCCAGAAGTAGTTAGCCATTTCCTGTCGGTTCTGTAGTATTGCCCACAAAAAGAGGTCCCGCCAGGGATTTTCAAACTTCTGGCTTAAATCAGGCATCACAAATAACCTCTGACCACGTAATTTGCTGTTCAATTCCTGAAAGAGTGTATTTCATTGACAATCTGAACACAAAACCAACTGGCAGTCCCATCAAAGATAAACTACCCTTGTAGGTAGGACACTAGCTACTCTTTTGTTTTTACTTTATGCATTTTCCAAAGCAAGTCTCTTCCTTTCTTTCCCTTCCCGTATTAGCCTCTCTCCTGGTCCCCCACTCCACCCCCCCCCCCCCACCACCACCACACAGTAGTGTAGTGGCTGTGTTACTGAACTAGTAATCCAAAGGCCTGGACTAATAACCTAGCAGAACAAGAGTTCAAATCCCACCACCGCTGTTTGAGAATTGGAATTCAGTTTTTAAAAAATCAGGAAATAAAAAGCTGATATCAGTAAAAGTGACCGTGAAAGTTGTCGGATTATCATAAAAAACCCCAACTGGTTCACTAATGTCCTTTAGGGAAGGAAACCTGCCGTCCTTGCTCGGTGTGGCCTATACGTGACTCCAGTCCCACTTGATTTTCAACTGCCCTCTGAAGTGTCCTAGCAAACCACTTAGTTGTATCAAACTTTCTCAGGGCATCTAGGGATGGGCAATAAATGCCGACCTTGCCAGCGACACCGACATCCCTAGAGTGAATTTCTAAAAAATAGAAATAGATTCCTGACTATTTGGCCCAGTACTTACTGTTATTGATTTTTTAACACCCAAGTGCTTGCGAGACGGGTTGGATTCCTGGAAAATTCCCTTGCATGCATCATGTAGGAAATCCTTTAGCACCTTAGACACTTCATACAGGGTAAACTTGGGCCTCTTCTCCAGGGACTCACGCTGCAAAGTGGTTTTCATGCCCGTTATAGTAAGCCTGTGTTCCTCTAGTTTTTTCAGTAAGAGCTCATAGAGGAGGCACTTCTGCGGGATAGAACAGTAGAGTTGCTGGAGCCGGCCATAGGTAAGGAAGTCATACATATTCATCCCATTATCAATGAACAGCCGGACAAACTTGGGCTTGTCATTCACCAAGGCATCCATCATGACTTCTTCCAGGTCACAAGACTGCAAAACAACACACATAATATTGTCCTTGTACAAGACCTTAGATAGAATATTAAAGAAAAGAAAAAGAAAGACTTGCATTTTTAGTGATTTTCACAACCTCAGGACGTCCCAAAGTGCTTTACAGCTGATGAAGAGCTTTTAAAATGTAGTCACTGTTGTAATGTAGGAAACGTGGCAGCCAATCTGCGCACAGCAAGCTCCTACAAACAGGAATGTGATAACGACCAGATAATCTGTTCTTAGTGATGTTGATTGAGGGATAAATATTTGCCAGGTCACCGGGGATAACTCACCTGCTCTTCTTCGAAATAGTGCCATGGGATCTTTTACGTCCACCTGAGAGAGCAGATTTAACGTCTCATCTGAATGATGGCAATTCCGATAATGCAGCATTCCCTCAGTACTACACTGGAATGTTAGCCTAGAATTTGTGCTCAAGTCTCTGGAGTGGGTTAGGTTGAGTTTTGGTCTCCTTACAAGGAGGGGAATATTAAGGCTTTGGAAAGGGTGCAGAGGACGGCCACAAGATTAATTCCCAGTTTTAAACACCTTAATTACCCAGATAGGCTCAAAGAGCTGGGTCTGTATACTTTAGAAAAACATAGACGTAGGGTGATTTTCTCGAGGTTTATAAAATAATAAAGCAACTAGACTGTGTTTATGTGGGTCAATTATTTCAACTGAATAGGTCAGGGAGGGCCAGGGGTCATGCTTACAAGTTATGTAAGGGCAGGACTAGCTTGGATATTAGGCGGTGCTTCTGGAACAGGTTGCCAGCTGGTGCGGTCAACACTGATTCAATGTATTCTTTCAAGAGAGCTGGACCTGTTTCTGACTGGGGCGGAGATGACCTGGTACAAGAGGCAGGTATCCTATAATACAAATCAGGATCTCCTGGGCTAGTTTGGATTACTTAAAGGGGTCGGAGAGGAATTTTCCAGAATTTCTTTTCCTAATTGGCCTGGGTTTATCATTTGTTTTTGCCTCTCCCAGGAGATGACATGGCTCCAGCTGGGAAGGGAGTGCATGTACTGAGATGCAGAAGGCATCACAACTGTGACTACACTTCAAAGTTACATCATTGGTTGTAAAGCACTTTGGGACCTCCTGAGATTGTGAAAGGTGCTATATAAATGCAAGTCTCTCTTTTTTCTTCAGTAATTCAGGAATTGATCAGGGGAAATTCAATGGAAGCAGTGTTTCTAATACTCTACCATCTCATTAGGATCTCAATAAGCTTTCCAATCGCACAAATTCTGGCAAAATGTCTTTACCTGAAGTGCTCACCTGTTTTTTCTCTTTCCAGATAATTCCAGCACTTTGATTTTGTTTTTCAGATCGCCAGCATTCAGTTTGTCTTTTTATGTCTCGAATCACACTTGTTTGATGCACCGGCGCTGGTTTATGACCCAAATGGAAAGTGCAACCGGATATAAACTTGCCATCGGCATAGTTACCATCCTAAAGACTGCAGTACCACAGATATTGAACCCACCCAGTTACTAACGCTAACAGAAAGATCTAGCCCCCTCATGCTTTCCTCTTCCAGCTTGATAAAGGGCCGAATGAAAAAACTTAAATGTCTTACCTTCCACTCCACATCGCCATTGAAGATCTCACTCTTGGCAATATCTATCCTGTTCCAGGCTACGGCAAGTTTTAGTTCATCCAGATACTCCTGGGCTTCTTGAGTTTGACTTTTACAGGCTACAGGAGGGGGAAAGACAAGTATTGTTTGTATTTACCATATGGAACATTTAGCATTATTTCTTCATGTTGGTGCCAGAATGTGGTCACTGTAAACATAGTAAATATCTCCCTACCTTTGACAAGGGCTTTCAGGATAATAGTGTCCAAGTCCTCGGAGCTCTCCTGCTCTGAGTCATGTACAGTTAAAATGTGGCCTTTGGCCATAATGTTTTGAATCTAAAAATAATCCAAAAGTTTCTGTCATTTTTATTATTTGATAAGAATATATTTAAGATTAAGATACCCAAGATTATTAAATCATGCAAGTCAAGTTTTAAGTATATCACATTAGAGATCACTGATATTTATGAACATTCAGCAGCTTATACAATGTCTCATTGTTGAATTAATAATATATCCCTCCTTTGAATTCAGAATAAAATAAACTTCATGAAGAACAGACAGTGTACAAGACTGAGGTCATAAACTGCAGATAATGGAAAGCTTTGCTGATGAGTGAAAGGAGAATTCCTGCAGAGATGAAATACTAAGAGAATAGCTTTGTTATTAGTTTATTGCTAAATAATTGAAGCATTGTCCAACAGGGTTCGTGTCCCTTCTACAGATATAATGAACTACAGTCTATTCCTGATAATTTGAAGTCACTGGCTGGTCCAATATACTACCTTGTTTTTATCCTGTAATTTCCCTCTACATCTATGAGAGATTACAATAACTAGCAACAACAACTTGCATTTATATAGTGTCATAGAAAATTTCCCAATGCCCATCACAGAGATACTAAGTAGGGTGACCAAAGGCTTGGTGAAAGATGGGTTTTAAATTCTGAAATGAACTAAAATAGATAAGAGTAGTTGTAGGGGAACATCTAGGCAATAGCGATCACAACATAATAAGGTTTAAGATAAAGATTGAGAACAATATAAGTAAGACAAAGACCAAAGTAATAAATTGGAAGAAAAAAATGATTTTGAGGGGATTGAGACACATAACATAAGAAAAATCAGGATAGGATTAAGACCACTAAGGGATAAATGTGATAAACTCACAAGTATGGCAGAAGGACGAGAGCTGGAGAGACAGTTTGAAGGACGAGAGCTGGAGTGACAGTTTGAAGGATGAGAGCTGGAGAGACAGTTTGAAGGACGAGAGCTGAAGAGACAGTTTGAAGGACAAGAGCTGGAGCGGTCAGTTTGAAGGACGAGAGCTGGAGCGGAACCCGGTTACCAGGATGCCAAGTTGGACAGCCAGGGGTAATGTGCAGGCCAGGTGTGTGGAAGAAACCAAGGGGAAACATCGAGAAAAACTGAGAGGAAACATCGAGAAAGACAGTGGAAACATCGAGAGAGAAAGAGAGAGGGGAAACATCGAGAGAGACCAAGATGGAAACATCGAGAAAGACTGAGGGGGCACTTTATTTATTTTATTTAATTAATGAATTAATGAATTAATTAAATTTATTTAATTATAAGTTGTGAGTTCCTCACGATGCTCTCCCAGTGCGGCCACCCTGTAGCCAAAGGTTATTCTAGAAGCCTGGGTAGAAATATCAATGTAATTACTGTAGAAATTACTTTTTTTACATTATTGCTTGTTCATTTTATGTGCTGTCTTTTTTATGTCTTTTATTTATTTTATGTCTACTTTATATTTAAAGTATGTATGCGTGTATATGTCGGGATGTGTTTTTTTGTGATGGCGCCGATGAAGATGGCTGCCGTCCTTGCGAGCTCCGTGCGTACCAGGCAGCTAAGTGTTCTTGCTGCTTGGTGCTCTCGACTCGTCAAGAAAAAAGCATTTCACCGACTAGATTACACTTCTTGTATTTAGTTATGTGACCAATAAAATTGAAATTGAAGTATTGAATAATTAGATTGCCTTGGTATTTATGAAGGGGACTAAAATAATAGACATGGCATTAGAAGAGGAGATCAAAAAAGATATAAAGACACTTAGGAGCGAAAGGGAGAAGATAATTGATAAACTAATCAAACGAAAAGAGGAAAAACCTTGGTTTGATGGACTGCATCCGCACATATTAGAAGTAGTTATGGAAGAGATAGCAGAGGCACTATTACTGTACATATATATATATAACACTTCATTGGAAAAGGGAATAATGCCAGAGGACTGGCGGACAGCTAATGTGATTCCTATATATAAAAAGGGAGATAGAGCAAGTCCAAGGAACTATAGACCAATTAGATTAATGTCAGTGGTAGGAAAGATAATGAAATCCTTACTCAAAGATGTAATAGAAAAACATCTAGAAATTGAAAATATAATAAAGAGTAGTCAGCACGGATTCCAAAAGGGAAGGTCATGCTTGACCAACCTTATTGAATTATTTGAGGAAGTAACAGAAAGGGTAGATAAGGATAATGCAGTAGACAGAATATATTTGGATTTCCAAAAAGCCTTCGATAGGGTAGCGCACAGTAGACTCATGACTAAGGTCAGAACATGTGGAGTCAGGGGACAAGTAGCAGAATGGATAGCAAACTGGCTACAAAACAGAAAATAGGGGTTAAAGTTAGTTACTCAGATTGGCAAATAGTGGGAAGTGGTGTTCCACAAGGATCGGTGCTGGGACCACTGTTATTCACAATTTACATAAATGATTTGGACTTGGGAAACAGAAGTACAATTTTAAAATTTGCGAATGACACCGAATTGATGTAGTTAATACAGAGGAGGACTGCGATAAAATACAGGAAGACATTAATAAACTTACAGAATGGGCCTGTAATTGACAAATGAACTTCAATATAGATAAATGTGAGGTAGTACATTATGGTAGGAAGACTAAGGAGGCCACGTACTCTTTGGAAAATAAGTATCTAAATGGAGTAGAGGAACAGAGAGATCTGGGGTACTAATACACAAATCACTAAAAGTAGCAATGCAGGTTAATAAAGCCATAAAACAAAGCAGTGGGGTTAATTGCTAGATGGATAGAATTGAAAAGCAGAGAAGTTATGTTAAACGTATAGAACTTTGGTTAGACCACACTTGGAGTACTGTGAACAGTTCTGGTCTCCATATTACAAAAATGACAGAGAAACACTGGAGAAGGTGCAAAAAAGATTTACTAGAATTATACTAGAACTGAGAGGTTATACCTATCGGGAAAGATTGAACAGGCTGGAGCTCTATTCTCTAGAAAAGAGAAGGCTGAGGGGTGACTTGAGAGAGGCCTTTAAGATCATGAAAGGGTTGATTGGGTAAACATAGAAAAGGTGCTTCCACTTGCGGGTGAGACTAGAACTAGGGGCTGTCACTGTAAGATAGTCACTAATAAATCCAATAGGGAATTCAGCAGAAACTTTTTTACCCAGAGAGTGGTGAGAATGTGGAACTCGCTACCACAAGGAGTAGTTGCGGAGAATAACATAGGTGCATTTAAGGGAAAGCTGATAAGCACATAAGGGAGAAAGGAATAGAAGGATATGTTGATGGGGTTAGATGAAGAAGGGTGGGAGGAGGCTCGTGTGGAGCATAAACACCGATATGTACCTGTTGGGCCAAATGGCCTGTTTCTGTGCTGTAAATATTTTGTAATAAAGAGGGTTTTAAAGGAGGAGGGGGAGGTGGAGAGGCAGAGGGGTTTAGGAGGGAGCATGGGGCATAGAAAAGTTAAGGCAAAGTTGAGTCATGTCATCCAGCTGATTCAACTTATGCTCACATAAGTTATGTAATTTATGATATTTAATATTTGAGAAATCAAATAAATACAGCTGCTGAACAATTAGTTGAATAACTGAGGAACAAGAGAATAACTGAGGAGCAAAGCGCTTTACAGCCAATGAAGTACTTTTTTTGGAGTGTAGTCACTGTTGTAATGTGGGAAACACAGCAGCCAATTTGCACACAGCAAGCTCCCACAAACAGCAATGTGATAATTGTAGTGTATGTACCTTTAAGGGGAGAACTACTTTTTACAGCTCCTGTATACTGTAGTATCGGCAGTGACCACACCTGTATATAAACCCTGAGTAGGGATCTGTACGTTTAGTTTTAGAGTAACCTTCATCCAGTAAACACCTGTTGATTGTTCCCTGCAGTCTCGTGTCTAGTTATTGAAAGACACAACATCAAGATACACGGATCTAACATTGGCGACGAGAGGGTTCAAACCTACCTGCAACTCTGCATCACCTCCCAGGGATTCGCTCCTGGAGAAAAGCGAAAGAAGAAGGCCGAGTCTAGAAGCACGGGCGTCGACCATCCGGCGGAGACTTGAGCATCGCAAGGGAGGCTGTTGAGAGCTGGGCTTGGTTCTCCAGTCACGGTGGTCCAGCGAAATGGGCTGGCAACAGGTACGGCGCAGACCCTTCCCAGACAGCGGCGGCTAGAGACGACCGACGGCACAGAAAAAGGCCGAGCAGCATCGACGGGAGAAGAGAGAGGGTAGAGCGCACAGGGCGCAGCTGGTGTTCAGGACCGAGCGGCGTCGACGGGAGAAGAGAGGGTAGAGCGCACAGGGCGCAGCCGGTGTTCAGGACCGAGCAGCGTCAACGAGAAAGAGAGGCGTGCAGGAAAACGCGCAGAACGCAGCCGGTGTTCAAGGGACGAGCAGCGTCAGCGGGGAAGAAAGGAAAACGCGCAGAGCGCAGCCGGTGTTCAAGGGCCGAGCAGCGTCAGCGGGGAAGAAAGGAAAGCGTGGGAGACGCCATTTTGAGCCGCAGCGGAGAAGGAAGAGCGCGGGAAAACGCCATTTTGAGCCGCAGCGGAGAAGAAGGGAGAGCGCGGGAAAATGCCATTTTTAGCCAGTCTAACCACATCCAGGGATGCCGAAGAGTGGCAGTATCACAGCGTTCGACAATGAAGTCGAAGATTGGACGACATATGTTGAACGCATAGAAGTGTACTGCAAGGCAAATGAAGTGCCAGATGAGAGGAAAGCGCTGGTATTGTTGAATTCAATGGGTGCAAAAACGTATGGCTTACTGCGAAATCTAGTAACCCCAGAGAAGCCAGTGGAAAAGGATTTTGGAAACATAGTGTCAATCCTACAGAACCACTTAAACCCCACACCGCTGCTGATAGCAGAAAGATTTAAGTTTCACAAAAGGAACCAGCATAAAAAGATAAAAGTAATGCTGAGTGTTTAACGGAACTGCGCAAGCTATCGAAACACTGCCAGTTTGGAACGGGACTAGCAGATACTTTAAGGGACAAGTTTGTGTGTGGGCTTCAAAGTGAAGGAACCCAGAAACGGCTTCGATCAGAAAAGGATCTTACGCTGGACAAGGCTTTCAGCATGGCAGTATCACATGAAGCAGCCGCACGGGGCGCTGCAGAGATACAATGGAGACCGCAAGAATATGGCACAAATGAAATGTCATACGGAACAGTGAAGTGCTATCGCTGCGGCAGAACAACACACGACCATAATGATTGCTGGTTCAACGACAAAGTGTGCAGTGTGGAAAAGTAGGACACATAGCAAGAGTCTGCAGTTCGGGAAAGAAAACCAGCAGCAAGAAATCTCCACAGGAGAAGTACAAGAAGGTACATAAGGTGACGGAGAGTAGTTCAGACGAACAGAAAAGTGATACAGACTCTGGAAGCAAGGAGCTGGGTTGTCTGAAACTACATAAGGTGATCAAAACGGAGGATCACCAAACTATCTGGGTCACGCTCAAGATAGCTGGAGTCCAAGTGAAAATGGAATTGGACACAGGATCAGCCCTAACACTCATAAACCGAAGGGACTACAAGCGGCTATTCTCACATATACCCTTGAGAGATACAGAGATTGTCTTGAACACGTACACGGGGCAAAAAGTCTACCCCAAAGGAAAGATAAGGGTGAACGTTATATATAATGGCAAGGAAACACCAAAAATGGACCTATATGTATTGCCAGTTGGAGGACCACCACTACTAGGACGTGAATGGATCCGGAAGATACAGCTAGATTGCCATTCCATACAAGCACTGACTGTAGATGCCAAAAAGGATGACGACGCCACACCTGGACGACTGTCAAAAATGCTAACTGACGCACAAGAAGTGTTCCAGGAGGGACTTAGAACACTAGAAGGCATAACAGCGATGATCAAAATAGAGGAAAATGCAAGCCCAAAGTTTTTTACGGCCAGAACGGTGCCTTATGCGATCCGCCCAGCCGTCGAAGCAGAGCTGGAAGGTTTGGAACGTTCAGGACTCCTGTCCAAAGTGGACTGGAGTGAGTGGACTATACCCATTGTTTCTGTAATGAAGAGGTCGTTGAGTAATACGCCTGGGGAACCAAAGAAGGTTCGCATCTGTGGGGACTTTAAGGTGACAGTGAACCCAGTCCTTCACACGGTACAATATCTGCTTCCGCGGATTGGAGATATTTTCGCCTTGCTATCTGGAGGGAAACGCTTCACTAAGATTGATCTGGCCCAGGCGTGCCTGCAAATGGAGGTAGAAGAAGCCTCGAAACAGTACCTCACGATCAACACTCAAAGATCTCTACCAATACAGCCGGCTGGTGTTCAGGGTAGCATCAGCTCCGGCTATTTGGCAAAGGGCAATGGATCAAGTCCTGCAAGGGATTCCAGGGACCCAGTGTTATTTGGAGGACATCCTGGTCACGGGCGAAAATGACAGTGATCACCTTGCCAACCTGGAGCAGGTGCTCACTAGATTGAAGGAATATGGGCTCCGAGCAAATCGCCACAAATGCGAGTTTTTCCAGAAGCAGATCTCGTATTGTGGCCACGTTATTGATGAAGAGGGGTTACATAAGTCCCCAGAAAAGATTGAGGCAGTAGTCAAGGCTCCAGCACCGGAAAATGTGTCAGAACTGAGGTCGTTCCTCGGGCTGGTAAACTACTACCATAAGTTCTTGCCGAATTTGTCTACAGTACTACACCCACTGAACACCCTACTGCAAACGGGGGTACCATGGAAGTGGAATGACGAATGTAAACGAGCTTTCCAGAAGCGCAAAGAATTGATCACATCAAAAGAGGTGTTGGCTCATTTCAACCCAGCACTACCAATTCGGTTGGCGTGTGATGCATCACCCTATGGCATTGGAGCAGTGCTGTCGCACAAGTTCCCGGATGGCTCGGAGAGGCCGGTAGCCTTTGCGTCTCGGTCACTAACCTCAGCCGAGCGTAACTATGCCCAGATTGACAGGGAGGCCCTCAGCCTAGTGTGGGGAGTGAAAAAGTTCAACCACTATCTGCACGGGCAGAAGTTCACCTTGCTGACTGACCACAAACCACTTGTCTCCATCTTTAATCCAAAGAAGGGCGTTCCGGTGATGACTGCGCAACGGCTACAAAGATGGTCCCTTTTTCTAGGGGCGAACCAATATGAAATCGAGTATAAGGGCACGAAACAGCATGGAAACGCTGATGGGCTATCACGCCTGCCACTGCCTACTGCGGAGGAAGCACCAGCAGTGGACCCTGTCGAAATATTTTATTCGACTATAATTGAACGCTTGCCAGTAACTAACGCTGATATAGAGAAGGAGACCCGAAATGACCCGACACTGTCTCGGGTATATGACTTGACGGTGAAGAGATGACCAACACATGGTGACTCACTGTTGCCAGCATTCTCATCCAGAAGAGAACAGCTGTCAGTATGCCAGGGGACCTTAATGTGTGGATCCCGAGTGGTAATTCCACCCAAGTTAAGGGAGAGAGTGCTAAATGAGCTTCACGAAGGCCATCTGGGAGGGGTGAAAATGAAAAGCCTTGCTAGGGCTTATGTGTGGTGGCCGGGGATCGATCCGCAAATTGAGGACCTGACAAAGAGCTGCTCAGGATGCCAGAAGGTCCAAAATGCACCACCACATGCCCCTCTACACCCATGGGAGTAACCCTCATCTCCATGGCAACGGGTGCATATTGATTTTGCTAGTCCATTCATGGACTCAATGTTTTTAATAGCCGTGGATGCGCACTCGAAATGGCCTGAGGTGATCAAAATGTCGTCCACCACCACGGAGAAAACTATTGCAGTCCTACGGACCATATTTGCCAGGAACGGCTTGCCAGAGCAGATTTGCTCTGATAACGGACCACAGTTTGTGTCCGAAGAGTTTCGAAGATTCATGAAAAGGAATGGGGTAAGGCATTACACATCCGCCCCGTATCATCCAGCCACAAATGGATTGGCTGAGAGGTTCGTACAAACCTTTAAGAAAGCAGTAAGGGCCATGTGCGATGACGACATTCCACTGCAGCATAAGGTGGACAATTTCCTGTTAGCCTACAGAAATGCGACACATGCAGTCACCGACCAGACCCCGGCCATGATGTTCTTTAACCGAAGGTTGAGATCTCGTCTGTATTTGCTCAGACCAAATGTACGAAGAGATGTTGAGAATAAGCAATTCCAGCACATCAATGAGAAGCCGACAAGGAGCTTCAATGTAGGGCAACCAGTCTTGGCCCGCGACTACCGAACAGA
This sequence comes from Somniosus microcephalus, assembly GCF_052327205.1. Taxonomy (NCBI): domain Eukaryota; kingdom Metazoa; phylum Chordata; class Chondrichthyes; order Squaliformes; family Somniosidae; genus Somniosus; species Somniosus microcephalus. Next base: position 33,746,909 of record NC_141001.1, on the reverse strand, counting down.
GAAATGGCAACCAGGAACGATATGCACACGGCAGGAGCCACTAATGTACACAGTGGATGTTGGGGAGAACATTGTGAGACGCCATGTTGACCAGATCCTAGAGTCACAGGAACGAGTCAACCCCATGTCTCGCGCACCTGGTGATGAACCCGACATACAGGTAGCTTCTACCCCAGAAACAGTAGCATCGGAAGCTGATGAACCAACTGACGACAGGGGGCCTCCGCACCAAGAGCAAGACACTCAGGAAAGGCGCTATCCAGAAAGGATCAGGAAGCCGCCCCAAAGACTGAATTTATAAATGGACTATTTTCAGTTAATGTGCATGTTAAAAGTGTTAATGGTTAAATGAATGTTATGGTACTGTTAATCTAAAAGGGGAGGAATTGTAGTGTATGTACCTTTAAGGGGAGAACTACTTTTTACAGCTCCTGTATACTGTAGTACCGGCAGTGACCACACCTGTATATAAACCCTGAGTAGGGATCTGTACGTTTAGTTTTAGAGTAACCCTCATCCAGTAAACACCTGTTGATTGTTCCCTGCAGTCTCGTGTCTAGTTATTGAAGGACACAACATCAAGATACACGGATCTAACAATAATGACCAGATAATCTGTTTTTGTTATGTTGGTTGAGGGATAAATATTAGCCAGGACACCGGGGATAACTCCCCTGCTCTTCTTCGAAATAGTGCCATGGGATCTTTTACGTCTACCTGATAGAGCAGACAGGGCCTCAGTTTAACATCTCATCCAAAAGACGGCACCTCAGACAGGGCAGCACTCCCTTAGCACTGCACTGGAGTGTCAGCCTAGATTCTGTGCTCAGGTCCCTGGAGTGGGACTTGAACCCACAACCCTCTGACTCAGAGGCGAGTGTGCTACCAACTTTTTTTTAATATTATACTTTATTGAACATTAAGAACATTTACAACATCGTGATCATTACATTGTATGATACAAATCAATTCCACCGCTCTACACAGCCATTCCGCCACCACATTTTAACATCAAAACCTGAAGTTTAATTTGTCTCCTGTAACATATATTAATCGATTGTACTTTAAAAATTGGTTGTAAAATACTGTCCTTAAATTCCTTTCTGAATAAAACATCCACAGAGCCTTATAATGATCTTTTAGCTTATATTTAAAATACTCTTTTAGATTGATTCTCCTCCCCTTAAAAAACAGAGCATTCCTTCTTTGCATAATCACGAATCTAGCCAAACTGAACATTAAATTAATTGCCGCTCCACTAGACTCGGGCAGACTCTCCTGCAATCCCCATCTCAAAATTGAGTCCCACGGGATTCCCATTCTCGCTCTTCGGTCCCCACCCAGCAAAAAAGCTTCACACAACTGTCGAACATAGTACTTAGTCATTTAACTGCGGACATAACACCAGTAAATGGGACAGAGTCTCATCCCGTGTCCCACACATTGGGCAAGTTGCCGCCTCCACTCGTCCAATCTTGCACAAGACCGTCATGGTAAAAATCTGGTTATGAGCCAATTTGAAATCCAGTTCAATCCATTCTGGGCCTTTAAAATTCGCCCACACTCCCTTCTAAATCCTGTTGAAGTCCAGCTGTGGGTATATACTCTGCCAAAACTCCTGACCAGCAGGTGTCTTGAATACCTCATAGAAAGCTCGAGTATTACAGTTGTCAAATTGGACCAACTCTCCCCCTTTCTCCAGTACAAAGCTTGGAAAAGCAGGACGCATTTTACTTCCTTTGGAGATTTCCGCATTTATTTCTTCCATCCAATCTTGTGGCATTGCCCTCACAATCTTCTCATACATGATTCCTATTGCTTTTCCTTCTACCTCCTGATCCTCCTCCCACACCGTGTCCCTCACTATCGCTTCCGGCAACCAACCTGGAATTACCTCGTATAATACATCTTTCACAGATATAATCCCAGCTTTTATAAAAGCTTGATTAAATAAAACCTCTCCTTCGATGTTGACCCACCTGTTCAAATATAAGGGCTGTTCTAAAAATTCCTCAGTCCCCTTGGGCATAAACTGCACACTCTTTAAAAATTGGGCCCAAGTCTCTACAACCCCCTTATAAAACCTGGGGAGAAGTTTAATCGATTTCAAAAACATATTATTGTATTCCATATACAATATCCCCTGCCCTCCTATCCCACTTCATTTTTAAAAATGCTCAAAACAAATCTTCCAAAAACTTCTATTTGACTTCTGAAGAAATCTCTTCACCCATTTGATTCTAAAGGATTTCTTCTTCAAATCAATATCTGGAAAATTGAGTCCTCCCTGATTTCTCCGTCCAATGATGGTATTGTATGCCACCAAGGCTGGTTTCCCTTCCCATAAAAACCTCACACAAGCCTTTTGGATGGACTTTTCTGCCCACTCAGGAATATCCTCCACCGTCAACAAGTACCATAGCTTAGATAGCAGGAGAGCAGACACCACTGTCGCTCTTCCTTGCACTTTCAACCACCTTCTTTCCCATCTTCCCAAAATCTTTTTAATTTTCATAACATTCGGTTCCCAATTTAATCGATCCACTTCATCCCTGTCTTTCTTGCACCCCATATGCACCCCCAGAACTTCCAAAACCTCCACCACCTTAAAAGGACATTCCCCCAACCATTCCCCCCTACCCCTCCCTGCAACCAGGCATTGGAACTTACTATAATTCACTCTGGCTCCTGAAGCTCTACAATATTCCTCCACTACATCCATAGCTTTCCTCACTGGCTCCCCATTTCTCAATGTTAAGGTTGTGTCATCTGCATATTGGTGTATCACCGACACTAGCCCAGAACTGGGGACCACAATCCCAACTACACCTTGTTTCTTTCGCATCATGTAACCTAATGGTTCTGCTACCAATGTGTACAATAATGGGGACAGGGGACAACCCTGTCTCACTGATCTCTGTAGCGGAAAATACTTGGATAAAAAACCATTACATTTAACGCAGCTAAATATGTTTGAATAAAAAATCCTTATCCACTGAATGAAATTTTCCTTGAAACCAAATGCTTCCAAAACCTTCAATAAAAACTCATGAGAGACCCTATCAAAGGCTTTCTCTTGATCTATCTTTAATACATAAGCCTCCCTCCCACGCTCTTCCATGAGCTCTATCGCATTTCAGATTGAGACCACAGAGTCTGCGATGTCCCGGCCTATGACTCCATAGGACTGAGAGGGCCAAACTATCTCCGGTAACACCTCCTCCAAACGATTTGCCATAACCCTCGCCAAGATCTTATAATCCACATTTAATAATGTGATGGGCCTCCAATTCTTCAGATCCCGTCTATCCCCTTTATTTTTATAAGCTAAGCTTATGATCCCTCTCCTCACAGATGGGGCCAGGCTTCCCTCAATTTTAATTTCCTTAAAAACTTCTAAGAGCAATGGACTTAAAATCTCAAAAAATTCTTTATAAAATTCTGCACTAGTCCATCGGACCCTGGGCTGTTCCCCCCCTTCATTCCACTTATTGCTACTTTTATTTCCGCTAATCTTACTTCTTTGTCACACATGCTTCTCTCATCCTCCTTTAAACCCTCTTCAATAAAAGCAGTAACCTTCTCCATCGCCAATTTGGAAATGTCTTCTTTTGTATATAACTCTTGATAAAAGCTGCTAGCCGCCTCTCAAATCTCCCCACTTTCATGAATGATCTTCTCCCCAACCTTCAACTCTTCAATTAACGATAATCTCTGTCGCAGCTTCTCTTGCTCTAGAAAATATCTAGTGCAACTTTCGCCCTCCAATGCATCTCTAGCCTTTGCACGGAGAATGGCCCCCTTGCATTTTTCAGCTTGCAATAATTCCCACTCTTCCTTTAGCACCCGGAACTTAGTCTCAGCTCCCTTATCCCCTCCGTCAACTGTTTTACAGACATCCGTAAACCTTTTGTTTATATTCTCTTCTCGATGCCGGTTAGCTGCCGCCCTCTTTTTCCCATAACGTACCAAAAAAACTTTTACCTCATATTTGAAATTGTCCCACCAATCTCTTCTTTCTTTCAAGAACAAAGGTTCCTTCCGAGCATTCTTTATTATATTTATAATCCCTTCTTTATAAGCAATTTCTTTCAGGTATTAATTGTTTAAAATCCACACCCCTGAACCGATCTTAACTCTGCTGTTCCTAATTCTAAGAACCAAAGCCGAGTGATCACTAAAAAATACTTTTTTATAATAAATCCCCATTGCCTCCGAACGAAACCCTTCCCGCATTAACACAAAATCTATTCGGCTCTGTTTTAAAACCACCCACCCACCCTGCTCTGGAGAACTCCCTTTTTATGGGGTTCTGGTCCCTCCATAAGTCTCTCAAATTTAGATTTGCCATCATTTTTACAATCATCCCTCTGGAGTTATCATCCTTAAAGGTCATCTGGGCTGAAATGTCCATCCGAGATAAAAATACATTAAAATCCCCCACTATACAAGGATTTTCCACCTCTGCCGCTTCAGTGAATAACCCCTGAAAAAACTCGCGACGCTTGCAATGGTCGTTCGGTGCATAGATATTAAAGAGATCGCAATTAAACCCCTCCATTTTTACCCTTAGCCGTAAAAATCTCCCCTCAGTGTCCTTGTCCACCAAGGCAACGTTCTCTTTTATGGACGGACTCACCAAAACAGCCACCCCTCTACGGTTATTGTTTGCACAACTTGCAAACACCTCTCCCTTCCAAACCTTCTGAACTCTTTCTAGAATATCCTCATCCCAAAAGGTTTCTTGCAGACACAACAAGTCCGAACCTTTAAAACCCTGCAACACCTGCTGTAATTTCTTCTCACCCCTCAGTCCGTTCACATTAATCGAGACCAATGTAATCATGGCTCCAAAGAAGGGAAGTATGCCTGATAATCTCCCCATCATTTAATCTCTGGCTCTTCCCTCCTCTCATGCTCCTTCTCAACTTTTCGGGCAGCTGTTGCTTTTTCCTGCAGCCTCCGGCTCTTTTTCACCTCCTGTTTGACCCCTCCCTGCTGTTTCAGCCTCTTCCTTGCATTAAGTTTGGGCCCAGGAGCTGCCCTTTCTCCCTCCTTCTGCCCCTCACTAACCTTTCCCTTTCCACATGATGCCACCCCACCCCCGACTTCCATGTCTCTGTTCCCCTCTAATTCCTCACACTCAAGCTTTTCTGCAACCCCCTGTGCCTGCTCCCCGTCAGATACATAATCCTGTTCCCCATCAGATACTTCATCTCCCATAGAGAGTCTTCCTGCTATCGCAGTTTCTCCCACTGTGCCGCTCCCTTCGACCACATCTCCACCTCTGACCCTTGCACCTTGTTCCCTCGCTCCATGGGACAATGGCGCACCTAAATTGTTCCCTTCTGACGTCTCTATCTCGACGATCCCATCCTGCTGTCCCTTTAAGGCTCCTGCCTCTTGCACCCTCTCCCCGTCCTGCCCCTTCCCGCTCACCAAGATATCTGACTCCCCGCCTCTCCCCGAAGCACCCACATCCAACACACACCCCGCTCCCGCCACCTCTCCCCCCGCAGACACCAGACTCCCCAGAGGGAGCCAAACCGCACTAAGGCTCGAGTCTGCACTCGACCCTCGCTGTCCGCTGCTGTCTTTGTTCCCCTCCACAGCACTCGACGTGTTTTCCACCATTTCCATCCCGTTCTCCGCTCCGCCATCCTCTGCCTCTTCCTGTGCTCCTTTCTCCTTCATTTTACCGGCTGTGTCCTCTGACTGCACCGCTCCTCTGGCCGTTCCATTCTCATCTCCTGCTCCTTCTCCCATCTCATCACTCATATCGCTCCCTTCTGCCACACACTCACAGCGGGTGGGGCCTTTGCGACACACCCCACAGCTCTCCGCCTTGCAGCTCCGAGCAATGTGTCCCGACTCACTGCAATTGTAACAATACAGGCCTGGACAATTTCTTACGAGATGGTCATGGAGTCATAGAGTCATAGAGTTTTACAGCACAGAAAGAGGCCCTTCGGCCCATCGTGTCTGCGCCGCCCATCCCTCCCTGTCCAGTCTAATCCCATTTTCCAGCATTTGGTCCATAGCCTTGTATGCAATGGCATTTCAAGTGCTCATCCAAATGCTTCTTGAATGTTGTGAGGGTTCCTGCCTCTACCACCCTTTCAGGCAGTGAGTTTCAGCTTCCAACCACCCTCTGGGTGAAAAAGTTCCTCCTCAAATCCCCCCTAAATCTCCTGCCCCTTACCCTGAATCTGTGCCCCCTTGTTATTGACCCCCCTACTAAGGGGAAAAGTTCCTCTTTATCTACCCTATCTATGCCCCTCATCATTTTGTACACCTCAATCAGGTCCCCCCTCAGCCTTCTTTGCTCCAAGGAAAACAACCCCAGCCTGTCCAGTCTCTCTTCATAGCTGAGGCGCTCCATCCCAGGTAACATCCTGGTGAATCTTCTCTGCACCCTCTCCAAAGCAATCACATCCTTCCTATAGTGAGGCGACCAGAACTGCACACAGTACTCCAGCTGTGGCCTCACCAGCGTTTTGTACAGCTCCATCATAACCTCCCTGCTCTTATATTCTATGTCTCTGCTAATGAAGGCAAGTATCCCATAAGCCTTTTTAACCACCTTATCTACCTGTTCCGCTGCCTTCAGGGAATTATGTACATGTACACCAAGGTCCCTCTGACCCTCTGTACTTCCTAGGGTCCTACCACTCATTGTGTATTCCCTTGCCTTATTTGTCCGTCCAAAATGCATCACCTCGCACTTTTCCGGGTTAAATTCCATTTGCCACTTTTCCGCCCATCTGACCAACCCGTTAATATTGTCCTGTAGCCTGAGGCTTTCCTCCTCGCAATTTACCACCCCACCAATTTTCGTGTCATCCGCGAACTTACTGATCATACCCTTTACATTCTCATCCAAATCATTAATGTAGATCACAAACAGCAAGGGACCCAGCACCGATCCCTGAGGTACCCCACTGGACACAGGCTTCCAGTCACAAAAGCAACCTTCGACCATCACCCTCTGCCTCCTGCCACTCAGCCAGTTTAGGATCCAACGCGCCAAGGCACCCTGGATCCCATGGGCTCTTACCTTCTTGACCAGTCTCCTATGCGGGACCTTGTCAAAAGCTTTACTGAAGTCCATGTAAACCACATCCACAGCATTTCCCTCATCCACACACCTAGTCACCCCCTCGAAAAATTCAATCAGATTGGTCAGACATGATTTACCCTTGACAAAGCCATGCTGACTATCCCCGATTAATCCTTGCCTCTCCAAGTGGAGACTAATTTTGTCCCTCAGAATTTTTTCCAATAATTTCCCTACCACAGATGTTAGGCTCACTGGCCTGTAATTCCCTGGTTTATCCCTGCTACCCTTCTTGAATAATGGTACTACATTAGCTGTTCTCCAGTCCTCTGGTACATCCCCTGTGGCCAGAGAGGTTCTGAAAATTTGTGTCAGAGCCCCTGCAATCTCCTCCTTTGCCTCACACAACAGCCTGGGATACATCTCGTCCGGGCCTGGGGATTTATCCACTTTTTGGCCTGCTAAAACCGCTAGTACCTCCTCCCTCTCGATGCTAATATGTTCAAGTATGTCACAGTCCCCTTGCCCGACTTCTATATCTACATCGTCTTTCTCCATAGTGAACACTGAGGCAAAAAATTCATTTAAAACCCCACCTACTTCATCTGGCTCTACACACAGCTTGCCACTTTGGTCCCTAATGGGCCCTACCCTTTCCCTGGTTATCCTCTTGCCCTTAATATACTTATAAAACATCTTAGGATTTTCCTTTATTTTGCTCGCCAGTGTTATTTCATGGCCCCTCCTCGCCCTCCTAATTTCCTTTTTAAGTATGCCCCTGCACCTTCTATACTCCTCTAGGGCTTCCACCGTCTTTTGTCTTTTGTAACTGCCAAAAGCCCCCCTTTTTTTCCTAATGCATTTTTGTATATCCTTTGTCATCCAAGGTTCCCTTTGCTTGTTGGTCCCACCCTTGACCTTTACAGGAACATGTTGGTGTTGTATTCTCTCTATTTCCCTTCTGAAAGCCTCCCACTGTTTTGATGTGGATTTTCCTATAAGTAGCTGCTCCCAGTCCACTTTTGCCAGATCCTGTCTTATCTTATTAAAATCGGCCTTCCCCCAATTTAGAACCCTGATTTCCGGGCCGTCTTTGTCTTTTTCCATGACCACCTTAAATCTCACCGAATTGTGGTCACTATCGCCAAAATGCTCTCCTACAGACACTTCCACCACCTGCCCGGCTACATTCCCTAGAATTAGGTCCAGTACCGCCCCCTCTCTTGTAGGACTTTCTACATGTTGGCTCAAAAAGCTTTCCTGGATGCACTTTAGGAATTCTGCTCCCTCCAAGCCTTTCACACTCTGACTATCCCAATTTATATTGGGGAAGTTGAAATCCCCCACTATTACTACCCTATTATTTTCACACTTTTCTGATATCTGCCTGCATATCTGTTCCTCTATCTCCCCCTGACTGTTTGGGGGCCTATAGTACACTCCCAGCAAGGTGCTTGACCCCTTTTTGTTTTTAAGTTCTACCCATATGGCCTCATTAGAGGAACCCGCTAATATATCATCCCTCCTTACAGCAGTAATAGACTCCTTAATTATGTCCAAGACAATAATAGCACACCTTTACTTGGTTATCATGCAGCACACGAAAGTACTGCACTCCTTCCAGTGTCTCGAACTTCATACTGTACGGCAATGACCTCACCCCCGCTGGGAACCGTACCTTTACATACTGGGTTCCGTCTGCTACCCGTGTTCCCGGGTAGTACCTCCTTTTTATTGCAGAATAGATTTTAATGTCCCACGACTCCAACTTCTTGCTTAGCACTTTGTCCTCAATGTAAACTGGCAAGTTTAAAAATGAAACCACCACCTCCTCTGAATATAGCAGAGTCACCTCCAAGAATTTCTCACCAACTTTCAGACTGAGTAACAGTCTTTCCACCTCCTCACGACCACTGACCGTCACCTCGAACCCCACATTTGGCTTTGGTCGGCAAGCAAAGCAGCTTCCCTCGCCACAGTCCTCATGAACCGCCTGGATAATATCCCAAGCTCGAATTTTCTTATCCTCACACTGTACCACCACCGTGTTTTCTTCACCAAACCTCCTGAGGTCCCGGCCCAAATCTTTGGGCCTTTTTTTCCCCTTTCCCACCACAGTTTCTTCCCTAATTAAATTCCTCTCAGGAACATTGTCCTCTGAGGGGCCCGGCACTCTGGACCCCTCAGCAGCCATCTGGCTGTTTTTGTGGGCCAAAAAGGCCTGAAAACAAAACCCCAAAACCCACCAACAACTTTTTACAAAACTCCCTCCAACTCCCAGCTGCAATCAGGCAACCAGTAACACCTGGCTCACTCCTAGCCCCTCCCACCTAGAGAGTGCTACCAACTGAGCCTCAGCTGATATTTCCAGTGATATTGTAACTAGCCCACTGAATCCTGTGCAAGCACACCTTTCACGCATAAACATAATTGACTACTTCCATGGTATCTGATATAGGTAACTGGAGGTCTACAGTTCAACTGTGCATCTTGGCACAAATGACAATGATACCAGGGCTTAGAGGGTTAACTTATGAGGACAGGTTGCAGAAACCTAGCTTGTATTCCCTTAAGTTAGACGTTTGAGGGGGTGATCTGTTTGAGGTATGTAAAATGTTAAAAGGATTTGATAGGCTAGATATGGAGAAATTAAATCCTCTGGTGCGGTAATCAAGACCAAGGGGACACAATCTTCAAATTAAAGTTAGTCCATTCAGGAGAGAAATCAGGAAGAACTTTTTCCATATTAAAGGTAGTGGAAATCTGGAACTCTCTCCCCCAAAAGTCTGTTATTGCTAGGCCAAATGGAGCTTTCAAGACTAATAGATAGATTTTTGTTAGGTAAGGGTATCAAGGGATAGAGAGCAAAGGCATGTAAATGGAGTTAAGATTAGTCATGATCTAACGGAATGGCATAGCAGGCTTGAAGGACTGAATGGCCTACTTCAATTCCTAACCATAATTCAACACCAATTGACATAATGCGGGCAAACAAGGTGTGTGGTCTTCCTGAGCACAGGTAAGTAGTGTTTAATGCATTGGTGACAATGTCAATCTTACCAGTTTGGTCCATTCGAGAATATTCTCCCTAGAAAAGTTTTCTCTGGGGAATTTTTCTTGGAGCTGCTCTTCTACAGTCTCTGGAACCACAGGTCCATGCATCAATGAGGCAATAACATCAGCAATGCCTCCAGATCCTGCCAGGACCAGCCATGGAACAGAGTTTTCCATCCCTTGGTGCACTTTCTGTAATACAAATTAAAGTACACTTATCAAGACTTTGTTTTTTGATCTACAGTATTAACAGCAATCATAGAATCTTTAACTATCGTTCCAAGGCCTCAAAAAAATTATCAGCTACCCAACTCCTTAAGGAAACAGGTAAAACATAATAGAACGTGCTGCTGTGTTGTGACATAAACTCAGTCATACAGAGAGTTAATGCTCCTTTGCTTGCTTTCTTTATTAATTTTCTTCATCAATTCTTCTACACCAACCCTCCTTTCCTGAAAGCTTTGTCTCCTCACTAGAATACAGTTCCATAGGGACCAGGCAACCTCCAGTACCTCACCTACTTGCCTACTGTTCACGCAAGAGTCACGACACTGATCGCCAGCAGGCTATTCTACTGTGGAGGAATCACACCTCAGCCTGGTCTTGCCATCACTCAACATCCACACAAGTTTGGTGGAGTACTCTTCAAGCTGATGAAAGGAAAGTTTAGGATAGATGTCAGGAAGAACTTGAACGAGTGATCAACATTTGGAATCGTCTTCCATAGAAATATAGGAACAGGAGTAGGCCATTCAGCCCCTCAAGCCTGTTCCACCATTCAATTAGATCACAGCTGCTCTGTATCTTAACTCCATCTACCTGTCTTGGTTCTGTAACCCTTAATAACCTTACCTAACAAAAATCTAGCAATCTCAGTTTTGAAATTTTCAATTGACCCTAGCCTCCAGCTTTATGGGGGAGAGAGTTCCAGATTTCCACTAGCCTTTGTGTGAAGAAAGGCTTTTTGACATCACTCCTGAATGGCCGTGCTCTAATTTTAAGGTTATGCCCCCCCTTGTTCTGGTTTCCCCCTACTACAGGAAATAGTTTCTCCCTAGCTACCCTATTGAATGCTTTAATCATTTTAAACACGCGGGGGGCGATTTTCCCATTGGAGGCGGGTTAGGATCGGGTTTGGGGCTGGGCGGGTGCCAAACCCGCCTCCACCGTCAGGTGGGAAAAGTTTGGATTTTCCCCTAATTGCCCAATTAACTCCGGGCGTGTGGATTCCCCTGGGCCAATTACTCTTTTTGGATTGAAACTCGCCTCTGCTGACGCTATTTATGCAGCTTCATTTAAGGGCCGCTTGCTTCCTGGGCTCATTTCACTGCTGTTTTGTGGATGCTGAACACTTTGCTGAGAAGAGATGGCCAACTCGAGAGCCAAGGCCTCCCCGAGGTTCTCAGACGAGTCTCTGAGTATTTTGGTTGAGGGGGTGAGAGCTAGCAAGGAGGTGCTCTTCCCCTCATCTGGGAGGAAGAAGCCTCCCACACAAACCAAGGCTGTGTGGGTGCAGCTGGCACGGGATGTAACCTCCAGGTCTGTGTGCCACAAGAGGTTCATTGACCTTGTAAGGTCAGCCAAAGTGAGCATACATCAGCTTGACCCTCATTCTGCTCCCCTTCTCCTCTCATCACCAGCACTCTGCATTGTCAACCTCCTCCTACACATCCCACTTTACCCTTACAACCCTTGTACCCTTAACCATCCCTCTCACTCTATGAACACAATCACTTCACTATTCGACTATGTTGCCCTCACACTCCCTGCCAATGTTATGCAATGACAACGACTAACAGCACACAGGGAGGGCCCTTGGAAATGGAACCTCAATCCATCTTTGTCTCCTTCTAAGCATCTATGTTCTGGACTCTCTACACTCACTCCATCATTCTCACTCAAACTCCACTTGTCTTCCTCATTGCAGGAAAAGAGAGCCCACAATAAAAGGGAAAGGGTGAAGATTGGAGGAGGGCCACCTTCCCTCGCCCATTTGACCAATGCTGAAGAGGCGGCCCTGGAAATCGTTGGCGCTGAGGTGGAGGTGGAAGTGGGGCACGGACAGATGGGCACAGCAGAGCAAGCTGGTGACAGAATAGTTTTGCATCTCTCTCTTTGACATTGCAGGAGTCACTAAAATGGCTGCGAATGTACATTTATAGAATGGCATTTGATCATCTGCACTATTGCATGTGCATGCCACACTACCATAACATCTCTAACTCATTCCATTACTCCCCACAGGACCATCGACAGACGCCCTCCCCACTGCCCAGGAGGAAGAGCCTGAGGCAGAAGACTCCTCAGAGGAACCTGCAACTTCTGAGGACGCGTCAGCAGATATAGGCACACCCAGCACCAGCGCAGATACGCACACCTCGGTGGGACCTTTGGGAGAGAGAGTAGTGTTGTCACCTGGTGTATCACAGCTCACAAGTGACCATCAGCAGATGGTGGAGACAGGGACAGCAGTGGAGAATCCTCGTTGGAGGTCGCAGAGCGCTCCCAGCTCGGCTCAGCTGCATGTCGACCCTCTGCCTCTGGGTCCATCCAGAAGGAGAGCGGTGTTGGAACTCCAGGAACAGGTGCAGGAGTCTCTGGCAGGTTTTGTCTCCAGGGTCACTGCATGTGTGGAGAGGATTGAGGAATCCAACTTGAATATGAGCAGAGCCGTTGTGGAGTCATTGGCGCATGAGCGCATCTCCTCGGAAAGGTTGGCTACCTCCGTGAAAGCGATGTCTACCTCTGTGATATCGATGGCTGCATCTCTGCAGAAAATGGCCATGGCCATGGAGGAGATAAGTCGCCAGAGTGTTGAAAACATGGTCAATGTTCAGAATAGACTGACATCTCTGGAGGAGCGATGGGCAGCTATTGATCAGAGACACCAGAGCTTCATGGAAGTCCTCAGCAGTAGGACTGCCAGTGCAGAGACGGGTCCTCATGGCCCCCCTGATGTGCAGCAAGGTGCTCTCAAGCCACTTGTTAGCGCTGAGGTGGGGCTGACCCACGAGAGGGATGTTGGTGGCAGAGAACAAGGAAGTGGCGCTCCTCTCCAAGCGCTCACACTGCCATGCCACTGTGTGCCCTCAGTCAGAGCCCCACCAGAGTCCTCACCCAATTGAGATGGGGGTCTCAGCCCCTGCACAGCCACAGAAGGAGCAGACTTTTGGCAAGCCCTCACAGGCTCGCAAACGCAAAGGACGCCCGCCAAAGGTGTCGCAGCAGGAGCAGCATGAAAGTGAGCAAGGGGCCTCCACTTCTGCTGAAGCCACAGGGGAAGCACCACATAGGAGCATGCATAAGAGGAAGATAAAGCTCAAGTAGACACACGGGCAGTCACTTGGGTGTTTTTTTGTGTTTAATGATTAAATGCCATCCCTTTGTCAATGTATTAAACTCTGCTGATGGCAAACTGTTGACGTTATGGCCTCTGTGATTTCGATTTTGGAAGTTCCACATTGCGGCTTCAGCGAAACTTGCTTGGTCAGGTTGGTGGTCAAGAGTGAGAGGAAGCCAGCGAGTCATGTCCATTGTCGATCTTGTGCTAAGAAGGAGCCAAGCACATGTGCTAGAATGGGCAAACTAAGCAAATCTGGCCAAGATGAGTGCATCCCTTGCATTCTGGGCAGCAAAGTGCTGCTGCTGGTTGATGCGCCTCCACATTCTCCTCCTCCTCCTCCTCCTCCTCTTCATCTGAGGAGGCTATGTACTGAGCCACTTGCTCCTCAGGAAGCTGCAAGCCACAATGCTGTACGATGTTGTGCAGCGCACAGCAGACCATGACCATTCTGGAGACCCTGGCTGCTGAGTACTGCAGGGCTCCACCTGATTTGTCAAGGCATCTGAATCGCATCTTCAGCAAGCCGATTGTTTGTTCGATGATGGACCTGGTCAAAATGTGGCTCGCATTGTAGCGCTACTCAGCTTCGTTCGCTGGCCTCCTGAACGGCGTCATTTGCCACATCGTCAGGGGGTAACCCTTGTCTCCAAGTAGCCATCCGTTCAGTTGGTTTGGCCGATAGAAGAGCAGAGGCACACTAGACTGCCGCAGGATGAGTGAGTCATGGCAATTGCCACAGTACTTGGTGCAAACATGCAAAATCTTCTTGTGGTTACACACCAGCTGTACTTTGAGGGAGTGGAAGCCCTTGCGGTTGACAAAAATAGCTGGGTTGTGATGGGGTACCTAAGGGCCACATGTGTGCAGTCTATGAGGCCCTGCACCATTGGCAAGCCTGCCATATTTGCGAATCCAAACGCACGCGCGGTTATACTTGCTTCATCAGTTGAAAAGTTGATGTAATTGTGCGCCTTTGCGAAGAGGGCATCGGTAAACTGCGTGATGCAACTGTGGGCGGCTGACTGGGAGATGACGCTGATGATCCCTGGAAGGAACCTGAAGCATAAAAGTTGAGTACGGTGGTGACTTTGACAGCCACTGGTAAGGGGTGTCCACCGGATCCTCTGGGCTCCAGGTGTTGGTGCAGCATTGCACAGGTGTCTCCGACAACCTCTCACAAAAGTCTCAGCCTCATTTGGAACTGCTGCTCACTCATGTTGAGGAAGCTCATCCTCTGTCTGTAAAACCTGAGATGAGGGTATCTCCTGCGGCGACATGCTGCCATGCGCTGGTGCCTTCTGCCCTGTGCAGCATCAGGTGGGTGAGCAGAAGGTTGGCGCTCCTGTTGTTGCTGCTGCTGTTGATCCTGGTTCTGCTGCTGCCGTGGCTGCTTTTCCTCTGAATCTGAGGTCCATGATGAAAGGAAATAAATATTTCCCATGCTGCTGGTAGATACCTCTGTTGGGGAAGCGCTCAGTCCAAGTGGGAAGAGGGTTTTCCCAGGTGGTCCCAAAGTTGATAGATCGCAGCTGCACCACCTCCAATTTCAGTAGGCCTGGAAAAAGTGCTCAAACATGTGTGGAACAAAAGTTCTGCCACCTCCAACTGATCCCTGTTGAAAGCTCCGTTTTTATGGTGGAGCTGCAGCTGTGAGGAGGCCAGCCACTTGTCAACCCGCCAGGATTAGCTGGTGTGGTTTAGGAGCACCGTGCAACATGCTAAAAATGTGGGGAAATAACAAAGGCCTGGCAAAAAAGGATTACAGAGGCCCTTAAGTGCTTGTTAAGGGTCTTAACTGCCTATCCTGCCTCTTGGAGGCAGGACCGAATCGCACTCCTGAAGCTCGCCTCCGGCAAAATTGCGCGGAGGCAGGTTGGAGTGGGGTTCCAAACCCGCACTCACTTTTTTCTATTTTACCAGCTGTCCCGCCTCCAAACCTGCCTCCTCAGGGCTGGGAAAATCGCCCCCCACAATTAGATCACCCCTTAATCTTCAATATTCAGGGAATACAAGCCTAATCTATGTAACCTGTCCTCATAATTTAGCCCTTTTAGCCATGTAGGGTAATGGAGGCAACCACTTTCAATCATTCAAAAGTCAGTTAAATGATGTGTGTGTGTGTGGTGTGGAGTTGGGTTGGCAGGGGGGGGGGGGGGGCGGTGGAAAGCGGGAAGTCCTTTATTCTAGATGGACAAGCTAAAATGGGCCAAATGGCCATCTTGAGTCACTGGATAGTAACCAGGAGCAACAAGACTGGGTGATTTTTCCCTCACTAGCACAGGGAAGCTGAGGCCTATGGTAGTGCTCTTACCAATGGCCCAGCTGAGTTCACTTGCCTCACCACAAACCTGGGATTTTCCTGATCTGTGTGATTCAGCTGAAATAAAAACAGAAAATGCTGTGCATATGTCTCTTAACATCTGACACGAGAGGTTCATATTTCAGGAGTAGGATTGCTCATCAGATTTGGAAAATGGAAGATACATTTTTATAGAACAATTCCATTAAAGAGTTCACTGATCTTCCAGTTTCCAGTTCTGACAAAAGGACGACATTCCAGAAAAGTTGATGTATGCTGACTCTCATTTAGGTACAGAGCAATTCTCAGCTGGTACAAGATAGGGAATCAATGTGCTCCTGGACTGCCATCTTGAAAAATAAAGGAAGCCAACTGGGGGCAATTTTCACCAGATATTTTAGGCGCTAAAGTGCCTCCAAGGTGGCCAATATGTGGTCGTGAGCTGAAACGCTGGTATAGTCCATTTTTAGCGCAAGACGCCATCTTGGTAAAGGAGTTGAAACCAGCGCTAGGAACGGCCGCCCGGAGGCTCATTAAACAGCTGATTGCCACTTAAAATCCCTACTAGTGCTCATTAAAGAGGCTGCATGGCATTTCGGTGGCTTCTACTAATGCCCTCTCCTAACAGCGCCCAAGTGTTTGGGGGTAATCACGGCATTGATGTCATTTTAAAACGCTACTTAAAGGGATACTCACCATTTCATGTTAATTCTGCTAGAGCTGCGAAGAGGACCTCTGATACACACCAGGAGACTTTCTGGGATACTTTGTCGAGACTTCACTAACACTCGAGCTACTCCACCTTATTGGACAACTTATAGGAGTCACCAGGAGAAAGGGAGTGCTTGGTCATGGACATCTTGCTAGGGGTCCCCCTTTGGTCTGGATGAAGAATGGGAGGAGGATGAGAGGCCAGGCAGAGCAGCACCAGCTGCTGCAAGAGAGAGTGACAGGAGGGTGAGGTGGCGTCCTTCCCCCCCCCCGCCCTTGCGGGTACAGGACATCTCTCCTCCTCTGGACCTCCCCCGCCAGGACCTCCAGTGTTACATACGAGAACCTGTGAACCCTCTCCCTTGGTCCCTGAGCCATCCTGAAACATACTGCTGTGTGCCAGCCAGCGCACTCCACAACTTCAGTGGAAGTGGGTGCCAGGAGCCCACATAGACTGCTCCACAAAAATTGTGTCTAATCAGCACTTGAGATTAGTACCTCTGGGCAAGTTAAAAATATGATAATCAGCAATTAGGACAAAAACTGTGTGCTAAACCCAGACTTTAAAACTGGCTAGTCTTATTAGCACTGCACCCATTTAGCACCTGTTTTCAGCCTTTGGCCAAAATAACCCCCTCTATCTCTTACACCTGTTCCTTAGCCCTGATGTCAGCTGAGGCAATTCGGCCTCCCTCTGATTCAATATGCCAGTTTCCTTGACAGGTCGGGGGTAGGGATAATGCTGGTTTCAAATATTTCTTCCAATGGGCTCAGTTTTTTGAAACATGGGATAAAGGAGAAAGTCCTTTGCGTTGAAGCACTTCCTCTTTCAGTAGGCTTCTCCTTTAATATGTTAACTTTTTTCCAGGTCAAGAATTTTACCCGGCACAATACTGTGGATGGTGATCATGTGGGTTCTACAAGGCGACAGCTCTTTAAGGTTAACCGTCCTGAGATTATTTCCCCATTGGACAAGAGGCCAATCCCAATGTATGGAGAAGATGAATGAGTCACAAAGACCGGTAACATGGCAGTGCAGGTGAATAACATGATCAACTCATGACACACAAAATTATGGCCAAATTGGTGGTTTGAATTGATTGGTGTGCTCTTAAAAAGAATTTAATGAAAGCCGTTCTTTGTGCCATTCCCTCAGTAAAAGAGTTGAAATGCTTGTGTGTTACACAACCAGTATTCTGTATACTAGCTTGTCAAACAAGAAGGTTGTTACCTGCAACAGTTCTGGATGGCCATGTATAAGAACACAGAGCACAGGAATTTCAATACTGCCTGTTCCTGCAAAAGACAAAAGCAGAGTTTAAAGCACACTGTACGTGTCTCAATGCTGTGTTTTCACGGAGCGGGAGGACATTTATAATAGACTAACCGAATATCTTCAAAAGGATTAATGACACAGTGCCTTTTAGGTAATAATAACCGCACCCTTCCATCCAATGCTTGGAAAAAGTGTCCACTTTTGTTATTTTTTAGACCTAGGTTGACACAGCTTTAGAGGTTGTGCAACAATTCAAAAATCTGTTATTGTATCTTTTGTATTGCAATTTGTATGTGTATTAGGAACTGGATAAGAAGATTGTCACAGACCGCTCAGACCAACGTCTCCTCTCTGCCTGCTGTTAAGAATCCTGTATGAAAGGAGCTTTGGCTTGTTTTGACTGAGCTTTTAGTTGACGTAAGTCCACACAACTGCCCATCATTTGCCCTGATCTGCAATTAAATTGACAGAGGCCACAAGGATGACTGGTGGAGGAAACAGAAATATCATTTTACTCTGAGTTGAACTTGATGTGGAAACACTTTCCAGACACCAGAGGCTACGTTTCAACTCTCTGTCCGGGCACTAAAGCTGGCATTGGGAAATGGCCATCTGTGAGAGAGAGAGAAAGAGAGAAAGAAAAAAAAAAAGAAAGATAGAAAGAAAAAGAGAGAAAGAAAGAGAAAGAAAGAAAAAGAGAAAGAAAGAGAGAAAGAAAGAGAGAAAAAGAAAGAAAGAAAGGAGAGAGAGAGAGAAAGCCTCCACCATCTTAAACATTCACTCCATCCACCACCGGCGTACCATGGCTGCAGTGTGTACCATCTACAAGATGATCTGCAGCAACTCGCTAAGACTTCTTCCACAGCACCTCCCAAACCCGCGACCTCTTCTGCCTAGAAGGACAAGGGCATCAGCGCATGGGAACACCACCACCTCCAAGATTCCCTCCAAGTCACACACCATCTTGACTTGGAAATATATCACTGTTCCTTCATCGTCGCTGGGTCAAAATCCTGGAACTCCCTAGCTAACAGCACTGTGGGAGTATCTTCACCACATGGACTGCAACGGTTCAAGAAGGCAGCTCACCACCACCTTCTCAAGGGCAATTAGGGATGGGCAATAAATGCTGGCCTTGCCAGCGACACCCACATCCCATAAATGAATTTTTTTTTAATGTATGGGAACGCAGTAGCCAATTTACTCACAGCAAGCTCCCACAAACAGCAATGTGATAATGACTGGATAATTGTTATAGTGATGTTGGTTGAGGGATAAATATTGATCAGGATACCGAGGAGAACTCTCCTGCACTTCTTCGAAATAATGCCATGGGATCTTTTACATCCACCTGAAAGGGCAGACGGAGCCTCAGTTTAACATTTCATCCGAAAGACAACACTTCCGACAGTGCAGCACTCCCTCAGTACTGCACTGGGGTGTCAGCCTAGATTTTGTGCTCAAGTCTCTGGAGCTGGACTTGAACCCACGACCTTCTGGCTCAGGCAAGAGTGCTGCCAACTGAGCCACGGCCGACACTTTGACTGACAAATGAAAATCGGGCCGTTTCTGTAACACGCAGCAGATCTCTGCAACACCAGTTTTATTTTGGACGGAAAGTTGAAAATCTACCGCCTGGCTGCAAGAGTTAGAAATCCCTTGGTGAGTGAAAATACATACCAAAATAAGATTGCAGACAACTAATTGGAGTCTTTCAGATAAATGAGATAAGTGTGATTTATCCCTGTGTTCTTGTGATTCAATGCTGCTGACTTGGTGCTACAAATACACCAAACATTTTTCTTCAAGACAGCAAAAAAAATGTTAACACTGGAGTTTTCAAGCAGACTTACAGATGCTTTCATCAAGCCCACCCCTCACTGCCCTTTAGTTTGCCCAACTGATCAGTGAACCTTAAAGTGCTCATATTCATTGTACACCAACAAGGCAAACTATTGCCTCATGTTTTATCACTCAACTGCTTTAAGCAAACTGAAAATGGATTCCTGTAACAAGGAGAGAGCGTGATTTGCACTCAGCATACGGACCTCGACTCACACACACCATCTCATGACAGTTTCCAGTTGCCTCCTTGGGGCGTGCAAAGGTTTCTGTTCACCACCCCCGTGTAGCATTGGGGATTCCCATTATCATGTTTACCTGCGTAGCCTGTCCGCTGCTGAGAAATATGCTTCAGTAATTTCAGCCAAAGCTCGGTGGTGCCGTTGGGAGTCTCATCGTCCACCAGTATGAAATGGGAATGGTTGTTGTCCAAGGAATAAGGAGGACCATGTGTTGTCTCCTCAACCCGGTAGATTGCTGGACTGTGCTTCTAATTAAAGGTTTGCAAAAATTAATATATAGAAAGTCAGATGGTCAAAGTTAACAATAAAATACCCCAAAACATTACTTGTTGCAGATAAATTGGCTGTCCGCTGTGGCTCAGTGGGTAGCACTCTCGCCTCCCAGTCAGAAGGTTGTGGGTTCAAGCCCAACTCCAGAGACTTGAGCACAAAAATCTAGGCTGACACTGCATGCAGTACTGAGCGAGTGCTGCACTGTCAGAGGTGCCGTCTTTTGGATGTGATGTTAAACTGAGGCCCCACATGTCCCTCTCAGGTGGATGGAAAAGATTCCATGACACTACTTAGAAGAAGAGCTCTCTCACTGGTATCCTGGCCAATATTTACACCTCAACCAACATCACTAAAACTGATTATTTGGTCATTATCTCATTGCTGTTTGTGGGACCTTGCTGTGTGCAGATCGGCTGCTGTGTTTCCTATATTATAACATGGGGGGGAGTTTATAAATAATGGTGGGAGGCCCAACATTACAGAGTGCCCTGCAAGCCCCAGGCCCAGCTACCTTTTGATTGGGGCCTTGTAAATAAATCCAATTCCTTCTTCAGGATCCAAGCTGAGTCCCAGGCCTGGACCACCTGGTGGCCTCTACTTCGGCCACCCAACAGGTCAGAATGTCTTTGCTTGCCCGGCATGCAGGTCACCTGGTGGGTACCAGTCTGAGAAAGCTCCCAGCCTGGGATTCACCTCCCTTAGCCACTCCCCCTCTGATGTAGGCCACGCTGTTTAGGGCAGGGAGAGATTCTGCCCCCAAACAAGGCCCTGTGGAAAGTGGCAGTGAAGACCAGGACGTGGCATATGCAGTACCCAACCTATTTTCCAGGCCTTCTGCCGCACCCCTTCCTGACTTATGGTGGAAGATCCATGAAAATGCATGTCCACTGTACATATCTTTCACAATAGGACACACCTCCCTTTAAAGCTGGAGAGGTGTAAAAAGAGGGAGGTAGTTGTAAATCATTTGAATAATTAACCTTAACATTGACTAAGGCTTCACGGTCAGAAATAATTCCCCATGGCGATATTCCTATTGCAAAGACTTTGATTTTAGATGAAGTACTGGCCAAGGCATGATCACGGACCGCTTCTCCTATGAGCTTGGTGATTCCAGCCCGCAGACCACTTGTAATGATCCAGGCTCCTGTATGGAAATTGGGGGGAAAAAATGATATTTTAATTTCAAGCAGCAAACAAACTCTAATTCTATCTATTATATAACCCCCTTAACCTTTTGGCTGACAATTGGTAGAATTTATTTTAAAAATCTGCTTTTCCCTGCATTTTAACCACCCACTGCCCCCACCCACTGCCCCCACTTTTGAGATCATTGACCATGAGGTTCACATCAAGGAAGAGAATTATAGAATCATAGAATCTTACAGCACAGAGGAGGCCCGTCGTGCCTGTGCCGGCTCTTTGAAAGAGCTGTCAAATTTAGTCTCACATCCCAGCTTTTTCCCCATAACCCTTCAAATTAGTCCAAATTAGTACATATCCAATTGCCTTCTGAAAATTACTATGGAATCTGATTCCACTGTGCTTTCAGGTGGTGCGTTCCAGGTCTTAACAACTCTCTGTGTGAAGAAATTTCTCCTAATTTCCCCCCTAGTTCTTTTGCCAATTATTTTAAATCTATGACCTCTGGTTACTTGCCAGAGGAAATTGTTTCTCACTACAGTACTTGCTCTGTCAAACCCCTCATAATATTGAATACATCTATTAGGTCTCCCCAACCTTCCCTCTAAGTTGCGCAGCTGTGCAGCCACGCAACTATTTGCCGGTCCCGCACAGCCCGGGACTGGTTTTTCCAAGGATAAGTTTCGCACACAAACCTGTGAATGGGCCGTGCAGCCAAAAGAAAAATTAGGGGGAACATTGGTCCCCCCCTTAATCTTCTCTGCTCTAAGGAGAACAATCCCAGCTTCTCCAATCTCTCCACATAAACTGAACTCCCTGGTATCATCCTGGTAAACCTCCTCTGCACTCTCTCCAGGGCCTTGACATCCTTCCTAAAGTGTGGTGCCCAGAATTGTACACAATACTCCAGCTGAGGCCTAACCAGAGATTTGTTAATGTGACAAGCATGACTTCCTTGTTTTTATATTCAATGCCCCTATTTACAAAGTCAAGTATCCAATATCCACTCCAGGGACTTGAGCACATAAATCTAGGCTGACACTCTAGGCTGAGGGAGCGCTGCACTGTCGGAGGTGCCATCTTTCGGATGAGGCGTTAAACCGAGGCCCCATCTGCTCTCTTCAGGTGGACATAAAAGATCCCATGGCACTATTTTGAAGAAGAGCAGGGGACTTCTCCCCGATGTCCCTCAACCAACATCACTAAAACAGATTATCTGGTCATTATCACATTGCTGTTTGTGGGAGCTTGCTGTACGCAAATCGGCTGCTGCGTTTCCCACATTACAACAGTGACTCCACTTCAAAAAGTACTTAATTGGCTGTAAAGCACTTTGAGACGTCCGGTGGTCGTGAAAGGCGCTATGGCCCAGAAATTTGGGTCTCCACGGGTGAGTACGCACGGGGTACTCACCCGTAGGCCCAACGGAAGTGCTGGTTTCGTGCATGCACTGCGCATGCGCGGGAAACCGGAACTTCCGTTCCCTTAAAGGAAGGGGTTCAGAGGTCGAACGCGTGCACCAGAGAGGCAGCGCGTACGCATGGAACTTATGTTTTTTTTGAAGGGTTCTCCGGGAGGGTAAGTCTCCAGAAGTTACACATGTAAAAAGCAGGCACAAGGCCTGCTTTTAACAAGGTAAGTGGTGAATTAATTAAAATTAAAACATTTTTTCCACAGGTTTATTATTTTTAAATACTTTAAAGAAAGGTAAGTTTATTTTTAGCCCTGTTAGAAAATGTAATTAAATTTTTCAAAAATTTAAATTATTGTTTAAAATAGTTATTTTATGTAATTTATAGTTATTTTAAAAATGTGATTTTTAAAAAATGTATTTGAAGTTTTAGTGATGTTTTGGGGCTTATATTATTTATAGTTTTGACAGCTCTTCCTGTCAATTTTATGACTGGGCATTTCCCTGCTACCATTGGCTCTCCATGGCCCACGTGATCCCAGGGGACGCATCGAACTAACTGTACCCCTGGGATACGCAAGCACAGCGCGCCGGCAGTTGGAGCAGGCCCAGGATCGGAATCCCACGCGGGCCCACAGCTCAACGGCTGGCGTGCTAGGTAAGTGCAGGTCGGAGGCTTGCACCCGCGGGAAGCCTCCAACCCGAATTTCTGGGCCAATATAAATGCAAGTCTTTCTTTTCTTTTATATGCTTTCTTAAATGCCCTCACAACTTGCCCTGCCACCTTCAAAGATTTGTGAATATGCACCCCCCCAGTCCCGCTGTTCTTGCACCCCAGTCAAAATAGTACCATTTAGATTATACTGCCTCACCATGATGTTTCTCCCAAACTGCATCACTTCACACTTATCCACATTAAGTTGCATCTGCCATGTGTCAGCCCATTTCACCCATCTATGTCCTCCTGAAGTCTGCTACTTTCATGCTCACTAGTTACTACGTTGCCAAGTTTTGCATCGTCCTGCCCTGCAAATTTTTTTCTTTCAGGTACTTATCCAATTCCCTTTTGGAAGCCACGATTGAATCTGCCTCCACCACCCTTTCAGGCAGTGCATTCTAGATCCTAACCACTCGCTGCGTAAAAAAGTTTTTCCTCATGTCGCCTTTGGTTCTTCTGCCAATCACCTTAAATCTATGTCCTCTGGTTCTCGACCCTTCCACCAATGGGAACAGTTTCTCTCTATCTAGACCCCTCATGATTTTGAACATTTCTATCAAATCTCCCCTCAACCTTCTCTGCTCCAAGTAGAACAACCCCAGCTTCTCCAGTCTATTCACGTAACTGAAGTTCCTCATCCCTGGAACCATTCTAGTAAATCTTTTCTGCACCCTCGCTAAGGCCTTCACATCCTTCCTAAAATGTGGTGCCCAGAATTGGACACAATACTCCAGTTGAGGCCAAACCAGCGTTTTATAAAGGTTCATCATAACTTCCTTGCTTTTGTACTCTATGCCTATATTTATGATGAAGCCCAGTATCCTGTATGTTTTTTTAACTGCTTTCTCAACCTGCCCTGCCACCTTCAACGATTTATGCACATATACCCCCAGGTCTCTCTCTTCATGCACCCCCTTTAGGAAGTATCCTACCTTTCCTCCTATGTGATTATACTTGGTTTATACCCAAACTATCCCCGCCTTGAAGGTCTGCCATTGCTCATTTACTGTTTTCCTGACCAATCTTTTTTTCCTGTCCACCTGTTGAGTATTTTCACCTTTGATTTTTCTTTGTCCCTTTCCATAACTACTTTAAACCTAATTATATTATGATCACGGTTACCCAGATGTGAAACAGAGTCCACTTGCCATAG
This sequence comes from Somniosus microcephalus, assembly GCF_052327205.1. Taxonomy (NCBI): domain Eukaryota; kingdom Metazoa; phylum Chordata; class Chondrichthyes; order Squaliformes; family Somniosidae; genus Somniosus; species Somniosus microcephalus. Next base: position 33,722,387 of record NC_141001.1, on the reverse strand, counting down.
ATCCAGCACTGCTTCATTCCTCGTCGGGCTAGAAACATACTGATTAAGAAAGTTCTCCTGTACACATTTTAGGAATATGGGAGTAAATTTACCTGTGCTTTGAGCGGCTTTCACCAGATCTTTCCGGATAGTGTCCCGAAGCCATGGTTTCAGCAGGACATTTTCCTCTCCTCCAACAATCGATACAACTAAGTTTGGGACTGGCACATTCCATTCTCCAGTCAGCAACTCAAATATAGCAGCTGGGGGAGTGTTACAGGACACTTGCACAAACTGTAATAAAATCCCAATCATTAAAAGAGCAGAAGTGCCAAAACAAATCAACGACATCAACTTGCATTTATATAGCGCCTTTAACGTAATAAAATGTCCCAAGGCGTGTAATCCGACAAAATGACACTGAGCCACATAAAGAAATATTAGGACAGGTGACCACAAGCTTGGACAAATGTTTTTTTTTTTTAATTTGTTTCTGGGATGTGGCCGTCGCTGGCAAGGCCAGCATTTATTGCCCATCCCTAATTGCCCTTGAGAAGGTGGTGGTGAGCCGCCTTCTTGAACTGCTGCAGTCCTTGTGGTGAAGGTACTCCCACAGTGTTGTTAGGTAGGGAGTTCCAGGATTTTGACCCAGCGACGATGAAGGAACGGCAATATATTTCTGACTCAGGATGGTGTGTGACTTGGAGGTGATGGTGTTCCCATGCGCCTGCTGCCCTTGTCCTTCTAGGTGGAAGAGGTCGCGGGTTTGGGAGGTGCTGCCGAAGAAGCCTTGGCGACTTGCTGCAGTGCATCTTGTAGATGGTATACACTGCAGCCACGGTACGCCGGTGGTGGAGGGAGTGAATGTTTAAGGTGGTGGATGGGGTGCCAATCAAACGGGCTGTTTTTTCCTGGATGGTGTCGAGCTTCTTAGAAACATAGAAACATAGAAGATAGGAGCAGGAGTAGGCCATTCGGCCCCTCAAGCCTGCTCCGCCATTTAATGAGATCATGGCTGATCATCCAAATTCAGTACCCTGTCCCTGCTTTCTCCTCATATCCCTTGATCCCTTTAGCCTTAAGAGTGTTCGTGAGTGTTGTTGGAGCTGTACTCATCCAGGCAAGTGGAGAGTATCCCATCACACTCCTTACTTGTGCCTTGTAGATGGTGGAAAGGCTTTGGGGGGTCAGGAGGTGAGCCACTCACCGCAGAATACCCAGCCTCTGACCTGCTCTTAGAGTCATAGAGTCATAGAGTTTTACAGCACAGAAAGAGGCCCTTCGGCCCATCGTGTCTGCGCCGCCCATCCATCCCTGTCCAGTCTAATCCCATTTTCCAGCATTTGGTCCATAGCCTTGTATGCAATGGCATTTCAAGTGCTCATCCAAATGCTTCTTGAATGTTGTGAGGGTTCCTGCCTCTACCACCCTTTCAGGCATTGAGTTCCACATTCCAACCACTCTCTGGGTGAAAAAGTTCCTCCTCAAATCCCCTCTAAATCTCCTGCCCCTTACCCTGAATCTATGCCCCCTTGTTATTGACCCCCCTACTAAGGGGAAAAGTTCCTCTTTATCTACCCTATCTATGCCCCTCATCATTTTGTACACCTCAATCAGGTCCCCCCTCAGCCTTCTTTGCTCCAAGGAAAACAACCCCAGCCTGTCCAGCCTCTCTTCATAGCTGAGGCGCTCCATCCCAGGTAACATCCTGGTGAATCTTCTCTGCACCCTCTCCAAAGCAATCACATCCTTCCTATAGTGAGGCGACCAGAACTGCACACAGTACTCCAGCTGTGGCCTCACCAGCGTTTTGTACAGCTCCATCATAACCCCCCTGCTCTTATATTCTATGCCTCGGCTAATGAAGGCAAGTATCCCATATGCCTTTTTAACCACCTTATCTACCTGTTCCGCTGTCTTCAGGGATCTATGTACATGTACACCAAGGTCCCTCTGACCCTCTGTACTTCCTAGGGTCCTACCACTCATTGTGTATTCCCTTGCCTTATTTGTCCGTCCAAAATGCATCACCTCGCACTTTTCAGGGTTAAATTCCATTTGCCACTTTTCCGCCCATCTGACCAACCCGTTTATATCGTCCTGTAGCCTGAGGCTTTCCTCCTCACAATTTACCACCCCACCAATTTTCGTGTCATCTGCGAACTTACTGATCATACCTTTTACATTCTCATCCAAATCATTTATGTAGATCACAAACAACAAGGGACCCAGCACCGATCCCTGAGGTACCCCACTGGACACAGGCTTCCAGTCACAAAAGCAACCTTCGACCATCACCCTCTGCCTCCTGCCACTCAGCCAGTTTAGGATCCAACGCGCCAAGGCACCCTGGATCCCATGGGCTCTTACCTTCTTGACCAGTCTCCTATGCGGGACTTTGTCAAAAGCTTTACTGAAGTCCATGTAAACCACATCCACAGCATTTCCCTCATCCACCCCCCTAGTCACCCCCTCGAAAAATTCAATCAGATTTGTCAGACATGATTTACCCTTGACAAAGCCATGCTGACTATCCCCAATTAATCCTTGCCTCTCCAAGTGGAGACTAATTTTGTCCCTCAGAATTTTTTCCAATAATTTCCCTACCACAGATGTTAGGCTCACTGGCCTGTAATTCCCTGGTTTATCCCTGCTACCCTTCTTGAATAATGGTACTACGTTAGCTGTTCTCCAGTCCTCTGGTACATCCCCTGTGGCCAGAGAGGTTCTGAAAATTTGTGTCAGAGCCCCTGCAATCTCCTCCTTTGCCTCCCACAGCAGCCTGGGATACATCTCGTCCGGGCCTGGGGATTTATCCACTTTTTGGCCTGCTAAAACCGCTAGCACCTCCTCCCTCTCGATGCTAATATGTTCAAGTATGTCACAGCCCCCTTGCCCGATTTCTATGTCTGCATCGTCTTTCTCCATAGTGAACACAGATGCAAAAAATTCATTTAAAACCCCACCTACATCATCTGGCTCTACACACAGATTGCCACTTTGGTCCCTAATGGGCCCTACCCTTTCCCTGGTTATCCTCTTGCCCTTAATATACTTATAAAACATCTTAGGATTTTCCTTTATTTTGCTCGCCAGTGTTATTTCATGGCCCCTCCTCGCCCTCCTAATTTCTTTTTTAAGTATGCCCCTGCACTTTTTATACTCCTCTAGGGCTTCTTCCGTCTTTAGTCTTTTGTAACTGCCAAAAGCCCCCCTTTTATTTCTAATGCATTTTTGTATATCCCTTGTCATCCAAGGTTCCCTTTGCTTGTTGGTCCCACCCTTGACCTTTACAGGAACATGTTGGCGTTGTACTCTCTCTATTTCCCTTCTGAAAGTCTCCCACTGTTTTGATGCGGATTTTCCTATAAGTAGCTGCTCCCAGTCCAATTTGGCCAGATCCTGCCTTATCATATTAAAATCGGCCTTCCCCCAATTTAGAACCCTGATTTCCGGGCCGTCTTTGTCTTTTTCCATGACCACCTTAAATCTCACCGAATTGTGGTCACTGTCGCCAAAATGCTCTCCTACTAACACTTCCACCACTTGCCCGGCTACATTCCCCAGAATTAGGTCCAGTACCGCCCCCTCTCTTGTAGGACTTTCTACATGTTGGCTCAAAAAGCTCTCCTGGATGCACTTTAAGAATTCTGCACCCTCTAAGCCTTTCACACTCTGACTATCCCAATTTATATTGGGGAAGTTGAAATCCCCCACTATTATTACCCTATTATTTTTGCACTTTTCTGAGATTTGCCTACATATCTGTTCCTCTATCTCCCCCTGACTGTTTGGCGGCCTATAGTACACTCCCAGCAAAGTGCTTGCCCCCTTTTTGTTTTTAAGTTCTACCCATATGGCCTCATTAGAGGAACCCGCTAATATATCATCCCTCCTTACAGCAGTAATTGACTCCTTAATTAATATTGCAACACCCCCTCCCCTTTTACACCCCCCTCTGTCTCGCCTGAAGATTCTATACCCCGGACTATTGAGCTGCCAGTCCTGACCCTCCCTCAACCATGTCTCCGTGATAGCAACAATATCGTACTCCCATGTGTTCAACAACAACTTCAGTTCATCCACCTTATTTGCAAGACTCCTTGCATTAAAATAAATGCCTTCCAGCCCTGCCATATTCTCTTTTGCCTTCACATATTTGCTTTGCCTTCCCAGCTGACTTGTTTTTCCCTCTGTATTTGGCTGTAAATCACCCCCTACTATAGCTCCACTCTGTACCCCATCCCCCTGCCAAGTTAGTTTAAACCCCCCCCAGCAGTGCTAGCAAACCTCCCCGCAAGGATATTGGTTCCCCTCTGGTTCAGGTGTAAACCGTCCGACTTGTACAAGTCCCACCTTTCCCAGAAGCAGACCCAGTGATCCAGGAAACTAAAGCCCTCCCCCCTGCACCATCCCTTTAGCCACGCATTCATCTGTTCTATCTTCCTATTCCTATACTTACTAGCACGTGGCACCGCAGTGTTTATGTGGCTGGTCCAGTTAAGTTTCTGGTCAATGATGACCCCAGGATGTTGATGGTGGGGGATTCAGCGATGGTAATGCCGTTGAATGTCAAGGGGTGGTGGTTTGACTCTCGCTTGTTGGAGATAGTCATTGCCTGGCACTTCTGTGGCGCGAATGTTACCTGCCACTTATCAGCCCAAGCCTGAATGACATTGAAGGGTAGAGTGAGGGCAGTGGTAGGTTTTAAGGAGCGATTTAAAGGAGGGGAGAGAGGTAGAGAGGCGGGGAGATTTAGCGAGGGAATTACAGAACTTATGGCCTAGGCAACAGAAGGCACGGCCACCAATGGTGGGGTGGTGGAAATTGAGGATGCTCAAGAGGCCAGAACTGGAGGATCGCAGAGCTCTGTCCTGAAGCTGGAAAATGATATGAGTAGATCAGGGAAACCAGGTCACTAAATCTCATCAGTTTGACAAATATTTTCCTTATACATACACAAAATTAAACAAAGATTGTAGGTGTGAAAAATGTGTTGACTGACGGTGCAATTCTCCTGGGCCAGTTAAACTCAGGACTGCCCATCATTCAGATACTAGATCCTATTGAAACAGATAAACCTTAGTAGGGTGATTTGGCCAGTTAGTAGCTGATTGACCAAACAGAACATGCAATGAAGCATTCATTATCTTTACTCATCTCACCCTGTCTTTTTCCCGCAAAGCAATATTATTGCTCAAGGAACCGGGTGACCAAAAATCATGTGACATCTTGTCTCAAATAGGCCACTGAAGAAATCTTATGCATTGGGACATAATGGTATATTAGGTTTCGACCAGTGGAGTTCAGGTATGAATGCTTAGCACACTCAGATTACATCCCTTCGTGCACTCTTTTAGGCAGGCGTTAACCCGTTTACTTTAAATGACAGACTTATAGCTAATAGGAGCAGTCCGACGTGGTTTTGAAAGATCTGGATTACCTGAAACAGTCTCCATTCTGGAATTTTCTTGGAATAAAGCAGAAGATTCGTACCTTGCCATGTTTCTTGCCAAATCCGAAAAACTCAATTTCTCCAAAATTGTAGATGGATTCTTTTCTAATGGGCTCTTCAACATTGCGGCCATTGTATTTGTTCTCTCTTGTTGTCAGTTCGTGTCCTGCACCCTCTGTCTGTTCCACTCTAGAGTGTAGACATTACAATACATCCTCAGAAAACTGCCCGAAGTCTAACCTTTGTACCTGAGTCGGTTTACTTCATTTTGTCATTTACTTTAAATTGGAAATATCGTTATCATGAAGCAAAGCTGAGATCACATACTAGAGAGAGCTTATAAATCACACACTGATCTAGACCTAAATGAGACAGATTTTGAAGTCTGCTTTTAGTTTTTAGCCTGGAACCATTAATTTTTTTGGATTTGGTCAGTTAGGTGTCTGACGTGCATGGAGTCCTATCACCATGTATGAGAGTGTACAAACCAAAAACTTCCCACTATTTGCTCAGCTAGGAACAGACTGTCAATGCCAGTAAGGCATTGTCTTAAGAGGGTTATCTGGAACGAAGTGGAAAGAATCCCAGCCTCCAATGATGGGTCTATTCTCTAGGTTCCTAGTCATTCAGGCACAGTGCCCTGGAGTCCTACAGACCTGCCTGGCTCAGGTATCAGACAGTCGGCTTTGTTCTGAACTTACTGTTATGTTCATAAATAAATAAACGTTTTCATTATGAACAGCTAGCTTGAGCTAGTCATTTATTCAGCCATGTGGACTAGTGTACAGGCATCCATCTTGACTACTGCCTTGTGGGTAGCCCACCACTAAACATACAGCTCCACCTAGTGTACCATTCTAGAATGACATGTTACTGATCATTACATCCCCCTTCCTTAGAGGTTAAACAAAATCAATATTCAGTTGCGGCATTGTCATCGATTTGCTCTTGGATAGTTTCTTGTGTTTTCAGGAGGGAATGGCGGTTCCTCCTGAGAATCTGTCCTTCCTCAGTTCTAACAGTGTATGACCTTGGTTCTACTTCCTCAAGAACTGTAGCTTTCCTGTTCCATGCATCTGTATCCTCAATCCTGACAACATCATCCCTTGTCAATGGTTTCAGAGTTTTGGATGACTTGTCATAGTGTGATTTCTGTTTCAGCTTTAACAGTTGAAGTCTCTGTCTCAGTTCCTTACTCTGCTTTTCTTTTGCACAGCAGGGTAGCGTGGTGTGCAACTTGCGACCCATTAGGAGTTCAGCAGGTGAAGAACCACAGTCTAAAGGGGAGGCTCGGTAGCTCAGCAGGGCGAGATAAGGATCAGACTTGCTTTCTGTTGCTTTCTTCAGTAGCTGTTTGAGAACTTCAACACCTTTCTCTGCCTTACCATTCGACTGAGCATACAGAGGACTGGATGTGATGTGTTGAAAGTCATAATGTGCTGCAAACTGTTGCCACTCCTTACAGTTGAAGCACGGACCATTGTCGCTAACGGCAATCCTGGGAATTCCATGTCTGGCGAAGATGGATTTAACATGCATTATGACACTGCTTGCTGATGTGCTTGAGAGCAGCGCCATCTCAGGATAGTTAGAATAGTAGTCAATCACTAATAGATAGTCTTTACCATTCAAATGAAAAAGGTCCATACCAACCTTTTGCCATGGTGCTGTTGGTAAGTCAGCTACTATCATTGATTTCTTTGCTTGTTTGTTTTGGTGTTTCTGACATGTCTCACATTCGCCTATCATGTTCTCAATGTCCTTATTTATGCCAGGCCAATAAACAGTGTCTCTTGCTCTCCTTTT